>NW_017893426.1:0-40880 GCF_001540865.1 Ananas comosus
CCTTCTGTAGACTTAGTGGGTGGACCGATGTTGTTTTGGGCGGTACCCACTGAGGACTACTTATTTTTACAGTAGTTCTCACGCCCAGTTGTTACCCCTGTTTTGCAGAGCCACAGGTTTCGGCTGTTGCGCCTTCCGCGGATCAGGATCAAAGCAAGGGCGTCGCGAGTTAGAGCCCTACCCGACGTGCTGAGCTAGAGGTACCCCTACTGCAGGTAGATGTTTTGTTTCGAGTTTATGTACATAGTGAACTTAACTCGCCAGTGCGAGTAGCTTTGTATTTTGGATTTGGACTATGTATATGAAACTCAGTTTGTTTAGCTTCTGTTTTCTCTAGCAGCTCTCTACTACTGTTCGTAGTAGTGTTTGATTTACAGATACAGCTATCGCTTCATATACAGGGGAAATTTTTTTGTATACGGCGGATTTGTCGGCGCGCCCGGGGAAAGTGTAATCCGGGGCGTGACAATTTAGCCTTTTAAAAATTTTGATTTTATTATCTAACTTTTTAATTTATTTAATTTGAGTCAGTAAATAATATTTTGACTATAAAATTTGAATATGTCGTTTATGTTTACAACTCAGTATATTTCATGTAATTCTTGCAATTATAGATTTTTTAACATAAGCATTAGTTAAAATTTTAAAATTAAAATGTCATTGACTAAATCAAATCAAACAAATTAAAAAATTTGATAGTATAACTAAAATTTTAAAAGATTGGATAATTGACTCAAAATAGTTTTTAGCTCAAGTTATTTATGTTTGTTGGGTTCGTTTTAAGGCACCATCAGACATCCTAGGAATTAAGGCGGTATGCTGCGATCAACTCTAGTAGCCAGTTCGCAACGGGAAAGAGCAGCATGCAAGAAATCGAGGCAGATTCATGGCGGATCAAAGGAGTTGTAAAACAAGAGGAGATCAGATTCTCGTAATTGCAATATTAATTCTGTAGTAAATAGGTATGTAAAAATTTATGTAATTTTTGCGTTTGGATTTTAGTATTAATTTTTTCAACAATGTTCTTATCTTTTATTCTCTTTAGCAATATAATAATAATATAATTATAAGGAAGGTTTACATGGTTGGTTCGTTGTACAGTAGTTATAATACAATATTGTAAAGATCAGTGTGAAGAGGACTATTTGCTTTTCATTTGTGTTTTTGCCCGATAAGCATAATGCAAACCTTCCGAAGTGAGCTATAGATTAGGGGGCCATTTCAGAGTGTGCTATAGGTGAGGGAGTCTCCGTATATTTTAAAGACAACTATATAAGAAATACTATAAGGCTTAGTTTGGTTCGGGTGTAAGTAAGAACTGCTTGTGACAGAGATAGGTATAAATTCAGCTATAAGTAGGAACTAGACCAATTTTGCATTTAAATGAAAATTGAGTTGTTCTTAGAAATAAGATAAATAGTGTTTGGATGGTTAGATTGGAACAAGAGAAATAAAAGTTATAATTTGAAATTAAAATTATATTATCTAATTAATGAACATCNTACCATCGACGGCCCTCCACCAAGTGTGGAAAAGTTCGGAATACCAATCGAACACTCGAACCTCGCAATTTGCAAAGGTCCAGTGTGCTACAGTAGTTCTAACTGATACATTTTTAACTGTATCTATCTCTAACTATATTGTATTTGTAATTAATTATATCAAACCAAACGGCCCTAAATGGCCTTGGGGCAAACAATGTCCATTCACGCTTAGTTTAGTTGCGTTGTATGGATGAGCAGTGTTTTGAGTAATGAGGCAATTTTACAAATTTTTTTCATGTACTCTTTTCTTTTCCAATTTGATAAATTGACATAATGTTTGGTAATGGTTTCTATATACTTTATTCGCTTTTTTGCATATGATATATGAGCTAAAATGACCTTCATTATATGTACCCTCCGTCTCTCTAAATGTCTTAAACTCTAGAATGCTGATGAAGATAATAAAAATAAAATGCTACTGATACATTTTAAAGTAGGATATATATTTTTCATTCATTTCATCTAAAGATTATTAATTCTTTACTTATCACGTCAATTTTTTTACTAAAATTATTTAAATTTTTGTGAGCTATAAAATTGAAGGTGTAAAATCTACATTCTCGAACGTGTTTGGTTCGCTTCTTTTTCACCATGGAATCGGAATGGGAATGAGTGAATCCGTTTGTCGGTGTTTGGTACGTGGGAGTTCCATTCCGATTCCGATTTTCGAGTGGAATGGGAATCGCTCAATCACCCTTTTTCAATCCGGCCTTTTAGGCCGGATTGGAAGTTGAATCCGGACGGAATGAATATTTTCGCACTAAACTTAAAAGTTTAATTTTAAAAAAAAAAAAATGAGTTAAAATTTAAAAATTAAATACAAAATTTTAAATGTAAATTTTTAATTTTTAATTTTTAATTTGAATTTAAATTAATATATTATAAAGATAATGTTAGTATATTAATTTGATTATGTTTTTATATCCATCTGAACCAAATATCGATAATGGGAATGATTTATTCCGATTCCGATTTAGGTGATGAACCAAACGGAATTAGATAATGAATCATTCTGATTCCGATTCCAGCTTATTTTGATTCCGATTCCGATTCCGACTCCGACTTCGAACCAAACACGCCCATAGTGCGTAATCATTAGGAAGGGATGGTTATCTTATCTCATTAAACATTTTTGAATAAAATAACAGATATAGAAATCTCAGAGGTGTTCTAAACGACATTTTCGCCAGTCATCTACAGGTGTCATCCTACATATAGGTGATATATAAAAGCTAATATCCAGTGAAATTGGCACTTGGCAAGAGAGTTGGAATTAAATCAAAAATCAAAAAGAAAATTTAACATAAAAAAGAAAGAACAAGACATTACTTTCTAAAATTGCTAAAAAATGTGCCAAAGAACTACCTGCTTAAAATTGCTCCAAACATTGCAATCAGGCCCACGCCCATCGCGCACAACCCTTATGTCAATATCTGCACCCTGAAGTTTCTCTATCAGAATCTCAATGCAGAGAAGAATATTAAACGACTAATAAAAAAATGGGCAAGAAAATAATATTCTCCGAGCAAGCACAAACCATCGTCATCGCTCCAAAATGTGCAGCAGCAACGAGAATACTCCCAGTGCCAACAAAAGGATCGTAGACAAGCTTTCCCTTTTGAGCTAACCCTTGATTGGCCATGATAAAGGCCATTTCCGCGTCCATGGCCGTGGGCCCCAAGTATTTACGGCTCTTAAGCTGATATGTAGGCAAAAGCTTCCTATCAGCTGCCCCAACCTCTCGACCAAAAAATACTGTCCTCTGAACAACTGGGGGGAGTCCGTTGTTCGCCCCATAATCATCGGTTTCAATGAGCCAAAACTTGTGTTCAGGGTTCTTCAAATCGACCCGCCCCTGGAAAAAGGACGACACTGATTATGCAAAGCAACAACCTGATCATCCTATAATTTCTTAGAGAGTCTGGCAAGGCGAGAGCATATAGTATTTTACTCTTTTCATGGAGCGGATGAAAGTTAAATTTTGTGTAGCGATAGGTATCGAAAAGCTATAAGCTTGGTAAGTATTTTATCTCTAGCAAGATGAACTTTATCATGCCCATATGAACTATATAGAGAGAGCCAAAAAAGGGGCGGGTGAGAATCTCCTTTCGCACGCAAAAGATACATTCTCAAACTTGGCGAGTTTGTTTTCATTAGATGTTATTCCACGTGAATTTCTACTTTCATTATGCAGCATTACATAACTTATTAAGATTGGCCATTAGAAAAGCTAATATATCTTAGAAGTTGGTAATGTAAGCATGGTTATAACCAAAAGAGTGAAGAAGGGAAAAAAAAGAAGCAAAAAATTAATTACCTGAAATGGTATGTAACTAAGTCCTTGAATCCGCTCGTTTTGTTCTTCGAAACTAATCACTTTGCCAAAGCTGTCCACGACAATTCGGAATGTGCTCTCTGGTGTCAGATATGGCAGCTTCCTTTCATCTGGAAATTCTCTTACAGCCTTTTCCAGTTCTTCATAGTTAATCCCCTGCCCCCAAAGTTCGTATATTCCCTTAACAAGTATACCTACAATCAAATAAATGCTAAAAAGTATCAGTATGTGAAAGTGTGCTCGATCATGTAAAATACATTTTTAAAAAAAGGCCTCAATATAATGTTTATAATAATGCAATACCATCTAAACTATTCCAATTAATGTTCGATTCATCGCCCATTTGGCTTTCAAGATACTACATGTAAACAATATGAGATATATATATATATCAAAAAAAAAAAAATTGATTCAGTTAACAATATACTAATAGCTGATACTTAAAATATAAGGAAAAACTCTTTCCATTAAATAAAGTTGAAGATTAAAAGCTAAAGCTCAAAAAGTACTAATTTTTCTCAAATTAGCACCCAAATAGGAGTGAAATCTCACATAGAGAGGTGATTCTGATAACTGATCTGATCACTAACACAACCAATAAAGCACTGTGATGTGCATTTCACTTCAATCACAAATTTAACACTCCATTTGGTAACAAATCACTAGAGAGAGAGAGAGAGAGAGAGAGAGAGAGAGGAGCTCACTCCGATTGGCGATATTCCGCGCGATCTCCTCTGAGGGGAGCGAGACGAAGTGGAAGGGGGAGTCGACGTGGTGGTTCTCCGGGAGCTTCCACTCCAGCGACCATTTTCTAGGGTTCGCTTCCCATCCACCTCCTCCTCCACCCTCGCCGCCGCCGTTGCCGCCGCCGCCGCCGCCGCCGAAGGCGCCGAAGAGCTCCGCGAGCGCCTCCACCTCCGGGCGCCTGTAGTCCAGGAGCCTGTGGTAGAAGACGCAGAGGAACCACATCGATCTCTCCCAGCTTCAACGTCGCCGCGACGGTGGAGAGAGAGAGAGAGAGAGAGAGAGAGAGAGAGAGNTTTTCCTTTGGATCTAAATTTTTTTTGAAAAAAATTAGTAAAAAAAAAGTAATGATAATACTAGTAGGAAAAATATTAGTTTTCTTGAATGATAAGAGTCATAGATTTCTATATAATAAACAAGTGGTTATAAGGCTAGCATTGCTAAATTAAACTATATATATTGCTTCAGAGCAATGTTACTACACATTTATAATGTAGATGTAAATTTTATACTTTAGTCTTTAAAACGCCAAGATTTATTTACTTGTCTTATTAATTTTTATTTTAATAATAAAAATTTAACAAGAGTTTTCAAACCTTAAAATGATAAGATATAAAATGATTTGTATTAGTCAAGTAGCTTATGATTTGTTTTGTGCCCTTAGAAATAGTCAAGCCATTTGTGCCCTCCAATTATGTGTGACTCATGAGTGCTTCAATTATTGTAATAGCCATTTTCAAGTTTAGCAATTAATACAAATGAGACCAAGTCAAAAAGTTTCAAACTTACCAACAATTTGGTTGAAATCGAAAAATATTGAAGAAAATCTACATAATAAGACATAGAAAGTAGTGCGCATACGTTACAGAAAATTTCAAATATATTTATATTTAGGCTAAATTACAGAAAACTCCTCCACCAGAATCTGAATTTTTATTTTCCATTTCTGTCATTTAAAAACCTATACTTTCCCTCATTGAAAAATAAAAAATATTCATAAAGCGATATGGTGTTAACTGTGATGACAAAATGATCAAATTGCCCCTCACCCTCTTCGTCTCCTCCCCAATCCTGCTCATTCGCAGCCTCTCCACCTCCGTCCTTCACGCCTCCCTCGACCCCGACTTCAACTCTGTTTTCTCCGTCTGGTCCCTTGCTCCTCTTGCACCCTCGCCTTCGGGGTGAGCATGGACCGAGAGATGGGCGAAGGCGAGGGCAAAGGTGAGGCAGTAGACTAGGGCGAGGGCGTGTGTATAGGCGCGGACGAAGGGGTGGGTAAGGGCGAGGTGGCGAAGGAGGGGGAGGTGGCGCGATCGAGGATGTCGATGAGGAAGGAGGAGGCGCATCTGAGATGAGAGTTTCAAGAGTATTTTAGGTATAAAAAATATGTAATAATAGAATATAAACAGAACACTGATGGTAGGGGTCAAAATGGACATTTGTTCTTTTTTAAAGGAACAAAATATAGGTTTTTAAATAAAAGGAAGAGAAAGTAAAATATTTGGTATTGATAGAAAAATTTTCTGTAATTTAGCTTCATATTTATTGAGGCTTGCTCTCATATCTACCGATGCAGATATCCGAAACTTTCTCTGAATTTGAATCTAAACGGAGCAAATTTATTTGATGCTAAATGGATATAGTTTTGATACGGATATAAAAAATGAAAACTCAAAGGATTTGGATTCAGATATACATTTTATTTGTATCCAATCCGAATCCGAACCCGAATTGATTTTACATTATATATTTAAAATTAATGCATTAATATAATTATAAATAAAATTAATTAATTAACTAATTAATAATGTAATGTAATGTAATTCTATAGATTATAAATGTTTGGAAGAAAAGGCCAAATAATGTGCGAATGGTGACAATTAATTTCTTAGATGTAAAGTTAGTCCTTATAAAACACTGAAATAATTGTACTATTTGAGTTAGTGAAGTACCCGCTATTTTCAGTGGTACAATTATTCATATGAGATAAAACTTGTCCCACCGACCAAGCAAATGTTTCCTAGTTGTACACATGATGAGTACATAGTGAGTTCATAAAAATTCCAAAAGTGTGCACACTCGGTGGATTTAATGCGAGTCCCCTATAAACCCTGATAAAAAAAAAAAAAAAAAAGCGTTAATTACACCGGTAGTCCCCAACCTTTCCACCAATTTTCACTTGAGTCCCCAACATTTTTTTTTTTTGCAATTGAGTTCCTAACCTCTTAATTTTATTACAATTAGGTCCCAACCGTTGAAAAAATGGTTAAAATTAACGGAATCGCTACGTCAGCGTCTATGTGGCAATCTTTTGCATGTCAATTTAGGTCCATAAACTTTGCACATTTTTCATTTTAGTCCCTAAAAAAATTCAAAATTTTAAATTTAAATTCAAAAATAATATTAAAATTAAAATTTTAAACTTACGAGAAATTAGAATTTTGAATTTGAATTTAAAACTGAATTAAAATTTTGAATTGAAATTCAAATTTTAAATTTAAATTTTTAATTGAATCTAAATTAAATTTTAATTTGAATTTGAATTTTAATTTGATTTTAAATTTAAATTTGAANAAATATTAAATTTAAAATTTAAATTAAGATTTGATTTCAATTCTAAATTGAATTTAACTTTCGAATTCAAATTCACATTTTGAATTTAATTTCAAATCACAAGTTTGAAATTAAATTAGAATTTAGAATTCCAAGTGTGATTTGAATTTAAAATTAAAATTAAAAATTAAAATTAAATACAAAATTGAAATTTGAATTCGAATTTAAATTTGAATTCAAAATCAAAATTTAAATTTTAAAATTAATCTTAAATTAAATTATTTTTTTGAATTTATAAATTTAATGGGTTAATTACACCATTGGTCCTCAACCTTTGCACCATTTTTCAATTTGGTCCCCAACCTTTTTTTTTTTTTTTTTGCAATCTGCTGATACAGCGCCATCGTGGCGCTGATGTGGCGCCTCCATGGCGCTGACGTGGTGCTGATGTGGCATTTTCCGTCAATTTTAACGGCTGTCTAACGGTTGGGACTTAATTAAAATGAAATCAAAAGATTAGGAACTTGATTGCAAAAAAAAAAGGTTGGGGACCAAATTAAAAAACAGTGTAAAGGTTAGAGACCATTGGTGTAATTAATCCAAAAAAAAAGACAACATAAATAGCAAGCATTGTAGTGAATAGTTGTATTTACAGCCTTTTTCTTTGCTTTTATGGGTTAATTTTATACAGATTCCTACAAATATAATAAATTGTAAATATATTCCTATAAAATTCAACTTTCATATGTTGTCCCTTACAAAAGTTATAATATTTTAAATATGTTCATCTGATTTGTTATCGTTAAAATACTATTTATTTTATAAGTGAAATGGTTCTTTTGAAATTACAAATATGTCCCTCTAAAAGTTCCAACTATTAATTAAAGAAAGGTAAAAATGTTAATTAAAGAAAGGTAAAAATGTCAATTCACTTTATTAAGTAACTAAGGTTAAGTATTTTATCTATAATTAACTAATTTTTTCTAACGGATCCTAACAGCAAAAATATATTCAAAAATATTAGGACTTTTATAGGGACAATATATAAAAGTAGAAATTTATAAGGATATATTTATAATTTATTATGTTTATAAGGACCTGTATGAAATTAACCCTTCTTTTATTTATCAGAGAGTTCAAAATATTGATGTTGATGCAGGTATATATAGTATTTAGGGCATAATGTGGGCTGTTGCATGACCACTCCCATATTATTCTATGTTAAAAAATAGAATTAATTACATACAATTTTCTATAAACATATTGAATAATAGATGCATTTTTCTACAAAATTATTTTTATAAATGTTCTACCGTTTTCAAATATACTCCTTCTATTAGGATCCGTTAAAAAATATAGTTAAATATAAGTAAAATACTTAATACTGATTAGTAAATGATTAAATTGATCTTTTTACCTCTCTTATATAATTGGGTAAAATGTTTTTTTACGAGGATATTGCTACATAATTCTAATAGTCGGGGCTTTTGGAGAGATATATTTATAAGAACAAAAATATAATTTTACTTATTTACTGTTGAGAAATAAACAATGATCTAACAGTAACAAACCAGATAGACAAATATGAATGTCACTGAGCTTTTGTAAAAATAAAAATGAAAAGTTAAATTTTACATAAATATATTTGCTATTCAGTATATCTATATAGTATATATAATTAACGGTTCGTTCACATCATAAAGGTGGCTTCTCAAGGAGCCACAACTCCATTATAGCCCCTAGCCAATAAGAACATGCTATGCACTCGATAGAAATTTTCGACTCGCATAGACTAGATATAAAATATGAATAAAAAATAAATTTCTATAATATAATAAATTATTAAAATATTTTATATTTTATATTATATTATACTATATTATATTATATTTTATATTACTAACTATTAGGTATTTTATCAANTATATATATATATATATATATATATATATATATATTTTGAGAGAAAGGTAGCATGCCACCCGCTTCGTTTATTTCATTTAGAAATAAACTTAGCTGGAAATGTGAATCAACTAGGATTCGAACTTGGGTCTCGGGTATCAACCACTAAGCCCTTTTGCCATTTGCGCTAGGAACGGTCGGTCATCTAATATAGTTATGATGTATGAAATATTAGTATATATTAGGTGCAAGCAAAAATTTCTCCTCTCTCTCTTAGAACTATGAAAAAGAGTTTTTCAAAGAGCCCGCCGGTCCATAGTTAAGTATTCTCTATGCTGAATAATATAATTACATACACCACATGCTTCAAATCTCTAATAGTGAATTTAAAATTTAATACAGTAAATATATTTAAATTATTAGACTTCATACCTTAGATATATTTAATTATATTTTGATATTAGAAATTAGTTCTCTAATATAAATTGCGGTATATGGTGGTTAATATATACCATGTGCAAATAATAATATCTTTTTTCAATAAATTTTAGTAATGTAAAGACGATCGTATGTATTTAGCAATTTAGAATAATTCCTCCAATTTAACTTTTAAATTAAAAATTTATTTATAAAATAGCTACTAAAACTATTAAGTTTGGTTGAATTTTTAAATAAAGTTATTAGAATACTTAAACTCTACAAATACTAAAAGTTAAAAATATTAGTAAAAAAATAGTGTTTATAATATATAAAAGGATATATAAATTTGTTTTGTATTTTTTTATTGTAAGTTTTTTCAATTTTAAAATTTTAAAAATTATATATATTAATTGACTAAAATACTATCTACCTGCCACGAAGCGCGGATCCTATACTAGTGTCCACAAAGAGCTGCATTCAATTAACCCTAAAAAATATTAGTGGTTTATGATTTTCAATCTAGTAACCAGACATGGCCCCAAACTAATGTTGAATCTTCAATCCGTCTCATGTTAAGTAGGATTTCCCAATTCAGCAAAACCTGGCATGACCTCTATTGGCTTAAATGGCCAGCATTCTGCTCTGTGGCGAGAGGCCGGGTTGGGTCAAGTCACGTTCAAAATGGCGTGAGGCTTGGTAGACCGAGTCATGTTCGAAGTGGCGTGAGGCCGGGCAGGTCAAGTCACAATTGAGACCCGCCGGCGCTGTATCTGTACGCTTTAAGTGAATTGGTTGCGTATTTCTAACAGCTCTAGTTTTTGAGATTAATGGTTAGCGCTAACGATTCGACAAGTGGTATCAGCGCTAGTGGGCATGGGTTCGATTCCCGCATGCTGCAAATGTTTTCAGGTATCGGAAAGGAGATTGTTGGCTTAAATGGGCTGGGTAGGCCAAGTCACAATTGAGATCCATGGGCTCTGTATTTGTACGTTTTAAGTGAATTGGTTGTGTATTTCTAATAGCTCGAGCTTTTGGGATTAATGGTTAGCGCCAACGATCCAACAATCTCTAGCCAGGATCGAAAGCTGAACTTTCCGATGACAGGCTAGGATTTTGGGCTAAGCCCCTTTTTTTTTTAAAAAATTAAAAATATTTTTTAATGTTGGTTCGATAAAGTATGCTCGGCGAATCCATACGGCCTCTTGCCTCCTGCTCCACTTTTGTGACAGAGTGAAATATATATTCCATTACCTTACCTGTCTAAAAATCTGCCTCTCGTTGGCATCTTGAATCCGTCCCACGACTCCAGCCAACTAATATTTTTTTCTTTAAATTTAAATAAAATAAATTTTAATTTAAAATATAAGAAAGTATCATAAAAGAAACTACCACTTCAATCACATTTATTTTAGGAAAAGCTAACTTTTAAAACTCAAATAATATTTTAAAAATATTAAAACATGTCTTATAGTTGAATATTTATTCGGAACAGACTCGAGGCAAATTCGGGGCAAATCAAATTTTCAACCGTCTTGGACCCAAATCTGTTCTGGGTTATAAAAGAACCCCTCCTTTATTGCTCCAAATTTGTTTATTGGTCCACACTTACCGCTCTATTCGGGGCAGATGTGGGTGGGAACGCCACCGACCCGAATCGGTTTCAATCGCTTTTTCCAGCTTGGGCTCAACTTCACCATTTTGTTCCTTGACCCTACCCGGCCCGACTTGGCCCCTTTTTAAAAAAAACAAAACCAGGTCCGACAAAATAAACCAGGTGAAAATTCGATCCGGCCCAATCCGGCCCGGCCCGGTTTATTCCCAGGTGGATTAATCAGTAAAATAAAATCTTTACAAGGACTACTGTGC
Source organism: Ananas comosus (assembly GCF_001540865.1). Classification (NCBI taxonomy): domain Eukaryota; kingdom Viridiplantae; phylum Streptophyta; class Magnoliopsida; order Poales; family Bromeliaceae; genus Ananas; species Ananas comosus. The sequence continues at coordinate 11,365 of NW_017893426.1, forward strand.
AAAATACCTCCCCGTATATCGTTACTAGTGTTTGTGGTTGCGTAGGGTTTTACGCGGCGGCGTGGTAGTGACTTGAGAAGAAGAAGCAGGAGAATCGTCTTCGCTCGCTCACGATGGGTAACGAACTCGAAACCCAAAACCCTAGAAATTTTCTACTTCGATCTATGGCTGAAACCCTAATGATCTCTCTCTGCATCGTCTTCGTTTTGTTGGAATTTGTGGGGTTTTGATGCCATGGTTCGATCTCAGGGATCTCCCGTGATTCCATGCACAAGAGGCGCGCCACCGGGGGGAAAAAGAAGGCGTGGAGGAAGAAGCGAAAGTAATGGCTCTTTTCTTTTTCATTTTTCTTTGTTTTTTCCACCCTTAATTTCTTCAAATTTTCTGAATACAATCATTGAGCTGATGCTTAGACCTTATTTGTCACTGTCGCCAATTTTTGCTTTTTTTTTTGCTTTATTTTTTTTAACAAAAAGAACAAATTTTATGTGATCCGATGATTCATTGTTGAGTAACTTACCTCGCACTCGATGCGGAATAGCTTCTTTTCACAAAATGTTACTTCTAAGCAGTTTTTGATTTTTTTGGAACAATCCTGTAAAATGTGTAGATTGCAAGCAAGTCGTTATCCAGTGGCGTATTCCATTGGCTAGAATGTGTTTATGTTCAACAAATAGAAAACGGCGGCGGAATCAATCGAAGCCGTCTTGTTTCCCCTCAATACAAATGCCCGTCAAAATAAGTAAATTGCTTCTTTGTACTTAGTTCATCGAGCTATTACTGTGTTTTGTTAATTTTTGGGATCACTATTTGTGTTTTGTTTTGTGGGTTTCTCTTTTACGTTAGTTTGACATTTTGACAATCGCTTGTAAAATGCTGTAATTGGTGAAGTTTTAATTATGCGGGGTTTGTTTATATTTTGGATCATTGCATTTGTTGTTTATTTACTATTCAATTTTCCTTTCATAGATCTATTTCCACGTGGACTGTTGGGTTCTTTCCTAACTTATATACCTTCCTAACTTATATGGTATTTCACTGTTGTTCGCTTAAGCATTGTGTTGATTAAAATAAATTTGGTTTAATGAGTTTTGATTTTGAGTTTTGTATGATCATTCTATCAACACTTATGAGAATTATATGTTTCTTGCCGCATTACCTCGGTAGATATGAGTTGGGTCGGCAGCCCGCAAACACCAAGCTTTCGAGCAACAAGACGGTGAGGAGGGTCCGGGTTCGAGGGGGGAATGTGAAGTGGAGGGCCCTCCGCTTGGACACGGGAAACTACTCGTGGGGGAGCGAGGCTGTGACCCGCAAGACCCGTATCCTCGACGTGGTCTACAATGCCTCGAACAATGAACTTGTGAGAACGCAGACCCTTGTGAAGAGTGCGATCATCCAGGTTGACGTTGCTCCCTTCAAGCAGTGGTACCTCCAGCACTATGGTGTTGAGATTGGGAGGAAAAAGAAGGCCCCTGCTGCTGGGAAGAAGGAAGCAACTGAGGTATCTCTCTTTTTTTGTCACATTTTGGCTTTGCACATCTCCAATTAGCTTGTAAACAATTCTAGTTCATGCTTTTATTTTGTAATTTTGAATGTGAATACATGGATATGTAATTATTTGGGCTGTTTGTTAAATAGACCTTAGGTTCATACCACAGATTAGAAGGGCTGCTACCCAACGGATTTGCAGTAAGCACGAAATGGTAGCATGTAAATGTTTGCCCGTTTTTAGGAATTGTTTTACTTACATTGCACATTACAGTTTTGTTGTCTTAGGAATTGGGATGTGATCCATTTTGCTTTAAGGTTGCATAAACAGGAGATATGTTAGTGTCCTATTGGCATTTGACTGTGACGCCAACTTTCTAGAGGGTCACCCATTCTAGAACTACTCTAGTTCTAACATTCTTAACCCTCTTAATCTCTTGGATCTAGCCACCGCCCAAAATGCTATAGCTGGGTTGAAAGTTTTATCCCTATTATATCTTATATAGGACTACCTAGAGTCTCACACTCTCCCCCTACTTAAATCGTGACGTCTTTGTCAGGTTCAAACACATAACTATCAGGCAATGTGAGATTCGTCTTGCTAGCCTTAACCGACTTTGTGAGGGAGCCGCGCTCTACCCGCAACAGTCATCAGCATGAAAGCCTCGCTCTCTCCGCTATATAACCTGGCTTAGCTGAGACTCGTCTCACATTGCTGGCTGGTAATTGACTCTGATACCATCTATGACGCCCAACTTCTCAAGGGGTCACCCACTTTAGAAATACTCTAGTTCTAGCACGCTTAACCATCTTAATCTCTTGTCTAGCCACCACCCAAAATGCTATAGCCAAATTAAGGGTTTTAGCCCTATTATATCTTATATGTAGGACTATCCGGGGTCACATGGCAGAACTGTGTACCAAACGAAGAGCAGACAATTGCTTGTTTTCTATGATCTGTTGATTGCCTCCATTTATTGTTTTGGAAGTTTCAAATAGTTGCATGACTCGTAGTGTCATATCCACATGGATTACTGTTCAACTGGAGTGGAGATTCAGAGGGCTGTGTCTCCTTAAACTGCAGAGCATTGCAAATAATTTGTTGCGTTGAATATTGGATTAACTCATTTTCTTTTGACCATCTTTCCAAGGTTCCTCTGAGCCATGGCTAAAGGCAGTGTTTAAAAAAGTCCAAGGCGCACCTAGGCGCAAAGGCCTGTTGGAGCCTTGGCGCAAGGCACAAGGCGCAGGGGCCCGCCCGAGAGAGGTCAGGCGCACACTTTCATAAAATTTTGAAATAAGTAAATAATCAAGAAGTTACCACAAAATCATATTGCCACAATAAATATTCTATAGTTACCCAAATAATATAGATAAAAGTAAAGAACAAATTACCTTTTTATCTCAAAATAAAGACCAGCATAAAGATAACTATTAATTCACAAAGACATAGAAAAGTTAGATGTGAAAATCATATAATTATAAGCACAAGATCATAAAAAAGTAATATGTATAAAAGTTAAAAAATTTAAAGTTTCAAGCCAAAAATCATTAAAAAAGTATCATGATCATGTGAAAGATAAGTGTTCAAGACCCTAAGCCAAAATATGTCATATTAGCAATATTAATTAGTCCTCAATCCTCATTCTTTAATCGTCAACCATCATCTTCATCACTTGATGAAGAATACTCCTATCCCTTGTCAGATTTGTCGTCTCCAATGTCTTCTTCTTCTTCATTTTCTGTGTTGAGAGTCTCATCAAAATCAGGCTCTTCATCATTTATAAATTTACTAATATTCCACGATTGAGAAGATGAGCTTTTGCTTTTCCTTTATCACTGTACTTGGTGGAACTACGTGATCTAGTATGATGGGTAGGCTGATCCACCCCTGCTGCTCTAGCTACCATATTCCATGTCAATGTGTCATTTTCCCAAACATCCTCATCTTCCCTCTCATTATTGTCGTCTTCATCCATTTTTCCAATCAACCATTCATTACTGTCATCAATTTCACTCATTGAGATAGGATCGACAGTGTCACGCAATTTATAACGCCGCCTCAATGATCTATTGTACCTCACATACACCAAATCATTTAAGCGTTTTTGCGTGAGCCTATTCCTTTTCTTACTATGAAGCTGCAAAAGAAACGAACAACTTTATTAAATTAAGAACTTAAAACTATCAAATACTGAAATACCATAATTATACTTGTATAAGATGATTTAATATTGATAACTTACATGTTCAAATACACTCCAATTTCACTCACAACCGGAAGCACTACAAGTGAGGCTTAGAACCCTAATTGCAAATTTTTTACAAGTTTGGTGTTGATGATCCAAACAATTTCCACCATTCAGCTGTCCATATAAATATTATATTAATAATAATTAATGATGTATTTATTAAAATGCAAAATACATAATGCATAGATTTATAATATTACTATACTATTAGTATTTAATAAGTACTAAGTAGTATAGAGTAATAGAACTAACATACCCGGTGACTTTGTTTTCCTTTGGCGAATTGCCATATTAGTTCCGAAAAGACCATGTGCTTCACGATATACACTTAGTTGATCGCATTTTTTATCTTGCTCTTGAGCACTTGAAACCAATCTTTGCAAAGCTTGATATAAACCGGTCATAATCTCCTCATCTCCGTAAATTTCAAAATTTGAATAAAAAAATTCAGGGTTCAAGAAATGACCGGCTGCATGCAAAGGGCGATGAAGCTGGCATTGCCACCTATTATCAATGATCTTGAATACTTCACTATATTTCTCCTCCCTCTCTTTAAAAGACTTGGCAATTGCTTCCTTTGCTCTGTCCATAGCCTCGTAAATATAGCCCATTGCTGGCCTTTTTTCACCATCAACTAGTTGAAGCACACAAACAAGAAGACCAAAAGTTTTAAGAATATAAGCAATGCTAGTCCAAAATGTGGGCATCAATACAATGCTAGCTGCATTTTTGCCCGCTTGTTCCTTTGCTCATTTACTTTTGGTCCAGTCATCCGATGTGAGCATCTTTCTAAAGTTGCTCTTTTGCTTATGTAACCATTGAAGGGTAAGAAAGGCCGTTGCAAATCTTGTTACAGCAGGCCTAAGCAACTCTCTTTGGGCCGTAAAACGCCTCATCATGTTGACCACGCTTATGCGGGCATAAATAAAACCACCCAATGTTGTTGCCCTTTTCACTGTTCTATACATCTCAGGCATCTTTCCAATGTCCTCAAGCATCAAATCAATGCAATGGGTTGCACAAGGTGACCAATATAAATTTGGTCGTTTTGCCTCCAATAATTTCCCTATTAAGATTTCACACATATTTCAAGTTAAAGAAATATTTCATGTAATAACGTAAAATTAAAGTACATACAAAAACAAAATTAATATACTTTATACAAGATTTCTTACTAGCCAACACATTATTCGATGCACTATCAGTCACAACCTGAACGACATTTGCCTCTCCAATACACTCCACCATGTTATCCAATAACTTGAACATTTCTTCTCCAGTTTTTGAGTAATTGGAGGCATCAATAGATTCGATAAACACAGTTCCCATTGGAGAATTTACAAGAAAGTTTATAAGGGTCCTTTGTCGCTTGTCCGTCCATCCATCACACATTATACTACATCCAGTCTTGGCCCATTCTTCCATGTGCCTATTCAATGAATTCTTCGTTTCTTGAACCTCCTTTTGAAGCAAAGGAATCCGTAACTCATACATAGAAGGTGACTTAAAACCAGGACCATATTGTCCAATAGATTCGAGCGCTACATGAAAGCTCTATCATAATTAGCAGCATTGAAAAGTATTCCTGCATCATAAAACCATCTAGCTATTTCCCTACACCCTTTTTCTCTCAACTCTTTCCTACAAACTTCATTGATTGTAGTTTGTTTCATTTTTCCATCCTTTCAATCTCGAATTACCTTCTCTGCATTGGGAGTGAAATATAAGTCCATTGGTCCCTTTTGCCTTGGTTTTTTGAGTGCACTTTTACTACTACCAATACTACATCCGCTACTTTTGCTTTGAATTCCTTTTCCTTTGGCGCTCAATTCCGCGACATCATCTTCCTCTTCATTATCATCGAAGTGATCTACATCTTCAAAGTCGGGCATGAACTCATTTTGTTGTTTCTCCACCACTCTTTTCATCATAAAATTTTTTATTTCCTCCCTCACATGCGGCGGACATGTCCCGCATGCTTTTGCATTTCGGAAACCTCCAACAATATGTTGCTTTGCTCGGTAAATCCCTCCTCTTGTTACTTTTCCACAAAAATTACAAGTAAGATTATTTTTGACTTTCTTATCCGCTAAATGTACATACTTCCATGCAGGATCTCTTTCGGTTGTTTTCGAATCCATTCAAAAATGTTAAACTGCAATTCAGCAAATATGTATGATCATTTTTTATTTTCAAGGAGTTTTTTTACTTTTAAAAAAGTTCATCTTATCAAGGTAAAATGCTGTTTTTTTTTAAAATAAAACAAAAATTCTACTTCAAAAAAAGGCATAAAAAACATTGCTTAAAAAAAAAAGAGAGAAATATACACAAAAAACTAAGAGAGAAACTAGAGAGAGGACAAGGGAGAGACAAAAAAACCTTTGAAGAAGTAAGGAGGAAGTCCAAGCAGGGAGGAAGTCCGAGAAGCAGCAGACAGTTGGAGAGGAAGCGCCAGGGACAGCGGAGAGCCATACAGGGGCGAGCGGGAGGAGAGGGCGAGAGGGCGAGCGGGAGGAGCGGGCGAGCCGGAGGTGAGGGCGAGAGAACAGAGGAGAGGGATTTAGTTTAGGGTTTAGTTTAGGTTTTGGATTTTATTTTAAATATTTCAACCTGTTAGACCCATAAAAATTGGATCCAAAACCCATTAAAAATGGATCCAAACCCTTTTCTGTTAAACTCTTTGAGGTGCGCCTTGTTGGCACCTTGCGCCTTGGAGCCTAGGCCCCCTAGGCTCGCGCCTTGGCCATGGCGCCCGCCTAGAGGCTGCCTAGGTGCTGGCCTTGGAGCCTAGCGCCTAGGGGGCGCTTTCTTAATCAATGGCTAAAGGTTTGAATAGCTTTCTAGGATTACTTTCCCCTTAGAAGTAAGAAGAGCTTATTAGGAGGTGGTTATTCTATTGTGAAATTTACATAAGGATGTATCTTTTCATTATTAATTGACTAAATTTTCTCCGAAACCTTTGCTGAATTCTGACAGTAGTCTATACGAATTGTTAATTATTTGGTTCTCCAACTTTAATGCTAAATCTGAATAATTTTGTCATTGTTGTCCTGTTGTGACTGATTTATCTTATTTTTCTGCTTGACCTTTCCCTGCTGTCATTGTTTTGTTTGCTGGTTGTTTGTATGTTTTTTTTTTCTTTCTAAGCTCTAGTAATTATTTTTACAGTAATGCTGTTGAATATTTGTCTTTCACATAATCGAATTTGATGTGTATGATTGTTATTGTGCACAACATAAATTTGCTAAACATATTATTTTGTGGACAGAGATTGATTTGTCTTTTATTAACTCTGCTTAAACTGAAATATCACAGACATCTTTCTGGAATTTTAATCTTGCACTAATGCTGCTTCGATTTTTTTTAATGTGTTAAATCTTTCTAGAAATGTATCTGTAAAAGCTTTGATTTGTTTATAACTGCATACATCTCTATTGCATCCGTACTTCACCTCTGGGTTTAACCCTACATTGTCAGACTTTTATTGAGAATTTTTGTGGTGAGGTATTATTATGTCTCGTGAGTTGCGTTTCTTGTTGATTGGATTGTGAGCATTATGATCTATTGGCTTATTATAGTGTTTACAAATCTATAAAATGATTTTGGTTGTAATGCATAGTAAGGTCATTTCTGTGGCGCTGATAGTTTCTTGACTGAAGATATTCTCGTAATTGAGATTTATCTTGGGTGACGTCTTAATGCTTGTACTTGTTTTAGCACTTGAGTTTAAATTGAGCTTTTGTTGGCTGTTTGAGTTCAAAAGGATATTGAGCTTTCGTTGGCTGATGAGTTAAAAGAATATCAATTGGGAATGTTCTTAAAAAATGCAGTCTTCTTTAATAAAAATTTAGGAGTGAAAGAAACAAGCAAAGTGACGATTGGTGAGAATCATTTTGCCGTTTGTTTCGCAAACGTAAAATCTGCATCTGAATGTGCTGTCAATGTGTCCTTCTGGAGGTGAGAATTCCTAGTACGCAAAATCTGAGGAGATATAGCCTGTGGTTGGGGTCTCAATATAATTAGTGCCTTGCTTAAGGTTTTATTTCTGCTGAAGTTGAATTTACAAAATATTCCATGAATTAGTTATGTATATTTAGAGATGCTAGGTCTACAACCACAAGGGAGTTGTAATCTTAACATCATTACCATCCAAGGTCCAACTTTCTCATATTAGTCTCATCAGTAACTTTTTTGTTTAATACTAAATACCCAGATGGGTCGTCTAAACCCTAGGATGATGATGTTGTAAGGTTACAATGACAGTTGATTGTAGAGACAGCATTTTTTACATATGTTTCCTAAGTTTGTAAATCACATGCCATATTGGCATTTCTGTGTAAAATGTTGCCTGTATCTTGTATCTTTGTCCATGCTTCATAGTTGACATTGCATATTGGCACTTCAGTGTAGAACCAATAATGTTTGTCGTCTTGTTACATGACTATTAGGTCTGTTTGGATGGCTGTGAGTGTAAAATTTACTTCATCAATTCAAAGGTTCAAACTTTACAGTCTGGCTCATTAAAATTATATTGGATTGCGGGTAGTTTGACACTTTAATGTTAATGGGTTATAAATGTTTGCTTTTGGTTTTTTGTGTTTTCAAGACTACTTTGCCTCTATGATCCAAACTATATACATTGATTTAAAAGGGTGATTCGCCCATACATTTTTTAAGTTGATATCCATATTGATATTGCCTTTGCGGTAGTGAAAGTTGACTTTGGCGTTTTGTATAACTTGTGCTAGTTTGGATCATCTCCCTTTTTCCCTTTTCCCCTTTTCCACTTTTTGTCCCAAGAATTTACTTTAGCAACATTTAATATCTATTTGGTGCGTCTCTGATAAACTGATTTATCAATGCTGAATTCTCTCTTTCTGATGGTTTAATAATGGACAGGAGAGTGAAGGTGCCACAGAAGAAGCAAAGAAGAGCAACCACGTCCTCAGGAAGCTTGAGAAGCGGCAACAAAATCGTACGCTTGACCCACACATCGAAGAGCAATTTGCCAGTGGGAGGTTGCTGGCCTGCATCTCTTCTCGTCCAGGCCAATGTGGCCGAGCTGATGGGTAAAGTGACTTTTTTAACCTTTTGATGTGGCCGAGCTGATGGGTAAAGTGACTTTTGTCCTTTCTGGCATAAAATGCAGTTAACCTTTTGGATATATCATGATATGTGCTTACCTCCTATATATATATATATATATATATATATATATATATATATATATANGAGTGGGTTGAACGGATGGAAATCCCAAGATATCCGAGTGGGTTATCTGCATTTCAGCCTGATATTTGTTTTGCTTTTCATTGTTATTTTTTTCTATTTTGGTGAAGTGCCTGCTAGAATCAGTGTACAGTGAGTTGATTTTATGAACTTGCGTTTGATTGTTCTCTACCAGATATATATTGGAAGGGAAAGAGTTGGAGTTCTACATGAAGAAGATTCAGAGGAAGAAGGGCAAGGGTGGTGCCGGGGCTGCTGCTTAAGCCGAGAGCTCTTATTAGTTGTTTACTCCCTCAAGTTTCCAGTTGCCTATTTGCGCACTTTTCTATCGCTCTATTAGAGCTTAAAATCTCGAATGTCGTTATTGTGAATGTTCCACTTTGCTATAGTGGTTTAGCATAGAGAGTTTTACTGTGTCATTTTTGCTGATTAACTAAATTGTTTGGTGACAGATTTTGAGTTAAAAGAGTTTGAGCAGAAAAGCAGGATGTTTTTTCAACAGATGCTGGGGTATCATCTCTTTCATTCTCTCGCTAGTTTCTGTTTTTATCAAAGGTACTTGTGTGACGCATTATTCACCTCTTTGTAGTGGTGCATAATTTTGTTAAGAAATGGTGTATGGTTGATTTCGTCGTAGACACCGTAATCTCAGAGTCCATTAGTCTAATTCATGTCTCTTAAATCTAATAATTTTTGGGTGCATCAGATCGTCATATCGTGTTCAACTAATCTGCGTCTTTTAGGCCTATACTTTCTGATGAGTGTATCAAATTGTCATATCCCGAGTTGTCTAGGAATAGGATGGTCGGACAACATATACCATCTAAAACATTTTAAGCCTATTAAGTCTGAATTTACTGGTATATATCAATTCATTTACTGTCTTTCTTGTAGTAATTCGATGTGAAACTATTCAGATGTGAAACTATTCATATGTGAATTCTTAATAATTTATACTTCCTGAAACATAATTAAAGAAATAATAAAAGTTAGAATCCCGAAATGTAATTAAATAAATAATAAAAGTTAGAAACTTGATGGAAAGAAACTAAGAGTTTGTTGATTAAAATGGAAAAAAACAGCAAAAAATTAGAGAACAATGATGTAATCTTCTCCTATATAACAATTATCGCATGGCGTTGTTGTTTTATTCACTCTATCAGAGCTCAATATATGTGAAACTTTCTCGATCAGAGCTTCTTTCTTCAGACGATGAGAGATTCTTTTTTCAGACGATGAGAGATTAAATATTAATATATGTGAAATTTCAGAGAAAGTGCAGCATCGGTGAAGCACACCGCAAAGGTTGGTAATTTTATAATTTTGTAATTCTAGTATTTTATTTAACACTATATTACTGTCTGAACCAAATAAAGTATTACTAGAATAGTAATTCGTGTGATGCGACGAATAGATAATTGTAGAAGAAATAAAAAAACGATAATGAAGGGTGAGATTCATCTTGCCGTTGAACGAAAGTAATAGCCGAAGAAAAAGAAAGAGGAAGGGCTTGAGCTCGTTCCGGGTAGAGGCCATACTCAACAATAAATGAAAAACTGTCATGTGATAACTTTAGGAAAAATAATATATTGGTATAGATTGCATTCTCTCGTTAATCACGTTCGAAGTGATAGGATGGATTATAGGCCTAAGGGCTTAATTGCACTTATTCCGTCTTTTACCTGTTTTCAATTACAATTTCAAATCTTTTAATGTTTGTAATTAGATTTTTTATTTTTATTATTTATTTTAATTAAGTTCCGTGAAAACAAAGGTGAATATAAAAAGGCAAATTATTATGTGACAAAATGTGGTGCCGAACGGACAGCTTATGTTAGTTAATGGCAATTTTGATGATTAAGAGCTGAGATAAAAAAAAAATAAACATGAAAATTTGTAACCAGTAGTGTATGTATAGTTAAATTAAATCTTAAGGTTAATTGCATCTCCGGTAGAGCAGCAGAACATATTTTGTCCAGTTTAGACAGCTTTCAGTCCCGAAAATGGAAGGTAAGGTGAAATCCCGTCTGTATCTAAGTCTGTCAATTCCTCAGCTCTATGTAAAGATATCGGATAGCAAATATATTTCTATGAAGTTTGATTTTTTTATATTTATTTCTTGAAAGGTTCAGTGATATTTATATTTATTCATCTGATTTGTTACTGTTATATCACTGTTTATTTTTTAACAAAAAATAAATAAAATAATATTTTTATCATCACAAATATATCCCTCGAACGGTTGGAACTATGCAGAAATGTCATTTCAAAAAGTATTTTATCCAACAATAAAAGAGAGATAATAAGATAAATTTAACTCATTCACTAATCAGAGTTAAATATTTTACTTATATTAGCTCAATTTTTCTAATGGACTCTAACAGCACAGATATATTTAAAAATATTAAGATTTTTGTAGGAATAAAATAAAAATTAAATTTTGTAGAGATATATTTGTTATTCGATATATTTACATGAAGCTAAATAAGGATTAGTTTGGTATTGAGGTCTACCTAACGCTATTAGATAAAATAGAGTTGAGGAAAAAACATATAGGGATATGCTTCTGCGTTCTTCAGTAGAACCGCAGAAAATATATGTAACCGACTCATCGTGATATGTGAAACGCAATATTACATACGAAAACAAACAGGATATTTTTTCAACGTACTTTCTCACCGTAACCTGACGATTCCCTGGTTACTAAAAAGAAGTGATGTGTGTCGACATAACCTACTTTGGTATTTTTCTCCTTTCACTAACCGAACCGAAAAATTCTCCACTCAAAATTGATCTCAAATTCGCCACCTCAACTTGCTTTAATAAAACGGAAAAAAAAAAGCATTTTATCTAAACCGAATCAATTTTCTTCATCTTTACATTGTTTGCTTAATTTTGACTAATCTAGCCTATATATGTGACGCATTTTACTGAGAAGAGAAGTTTTTAAAATTTTGGCTTTGTGATTTTTATCTCTCACAAAGAATAATATTGGCTAAATAAAATTTGTACCGCATATGTATAACCTCAATGTTGTGATGTACGTAGCAATGTTGTGAAAATTGAAGTGTCCTAGGTCTCATAGTTTGAGAACTAGAAGTGTAATTTAGCCTACAAGATTACCCTAATAGATTAGATTATTACTTAGAGGGAGGGTGAATAGGTGAGACCAGTAAAACAAGATAAATTCGACAAATAAAAAATAAATGCAGAAATCAAAAATAGCACATGACACCTTTGGGGGCCATATTTTGTAGGCATTTGGGTTGACGAGTTATGGAGTTGCGGAGTTGAGGCGTTCCGTCAGGAAGGAGTCGCTGTCAAGTCAACGGAGGCAATTCCCTAGCAATGGCCCGTGCCATGACATGGAAACAGGTGCCGCATGCGGGGTTGGAAAACGTACCCCTCGGTGAGCACCTTTGTACCCCCGGGGTGCCAAAGGAGTGGATGCCTCGTAAGGGTATTAGAGGAGGGGTGGACACTTCGTAAGTGGCCCCGACTCCCCCGTCGACCCATAGGATATGGGTCGTCCCTTGGCTAGCGGAGTAGCCAAGCCTAGCGTTCCGTGTAGCCGGTTAATGGACGGTTGAAGGGACACGGGCCTAGGGTAATGTCGGAGACGCGAGAGGTCGACGACATTACGGAAGCGGGGAATCCCGGGAGGCTTCCTCCCTAGGATCGCTTGCGCTACCTTATGCCGGCTTGGATCTCTGTAGTGGAGCGTACGAGCGGATGAGGGATAGTCTAGCGACGGATGGTCCTCCGTAAAGGACAAGGCTCGCGAAGGCAAGGGTGCCGAGCGGGGATTCGTGGGGCGCGGCGCCCACGAAGGCCAAGGAGACGGGACTCGATAGGAACGTTGAATGGAGGCACGCCGAGGGAGAATTCGTAAGGCGGGTGGCCTACGAGACTCGAGGGGCGGAACCCAAGGAGGCAAGCGGTATCGGTATCCGTATAGTGAACCTTGAGAGACTGGACCAATGGTGTAAGCGGCCAGGAGTGGTCGAGCCAAGGAAGGGCCAGTGGCTAGCGATGCGGAGCGAGGCCGGTTCGTTTGTATGGGGCCTTATGAGGCGAACCTATGGGAGTCGAGGGCGCGGAGCGCCGTGGCAAAGCGAGGGTCGTTGAGACTGTCGAGAAGCACGGTGTGGACTTGTTGGTTCCCTATTCAGGAGCGATGGGACACGAGGGCCGCACGGGTCGAATGCGAAGCACGGAGGTGCGAAGCATGGACGTGCGGGGTGTCACGCTGAGGTGCTGATGTTGGGGGAGAGCGAGCTTGTGGCGCACACTTGGGTGGCTTTTCGGAGATAAGCCGTTGGACCGAGCGAGCAGGCCGCGTAGGCGGTATGGTCATGGGCGTTGTTAGGCGCATGAGATACGATGGTGAGGAACTTATGGTTATGAGTGCCCTTCGTGGCATGCGATGTCGCGGAGCCCGGACCTCGACGCTAGAGGCGTGCGGGTTGAGTCGCGGGAGCGAAACGCGTGGGAGGCGAGACGCTTGGCTATTCTCATATTGGACAAGTTGGGGGAGAACTTGTAATGTCCTTGGACTGGCGATGAAGGCAGCAAGGCATTCGGTTATGAAGCACTCTCGAGGAGAGATCGGTTGGCAAGACGGGAGACACCTAGCTTGGTGGCCAACCTCGGTATTGGGGTTGCTCGTTGGGAACTCGGGGAGTTCGACGAGGGGTTCGATTACAGGCGAAGGGTCGGGCTGTAAGTCTCGGGGAGGAGCAAGCTTGGCAAAATGCTTGGATTGGTATTCCGCTGTTAAGTCTGGGAGACTTGTCCGTGTAAGGGACTCGAGAAGGCTGGTTCGGGTGTGCGACACTTGAACGCCGCGCGGGGATTTTTGAGGCGAAAAAGCTAACCCCGTGACAAGTGGTATCAGAGCTATGTTGAGCTCATTTGGGATGGAAGTTTGGCCGAAAGGTGCGACCATGGCGGCGACGTTGGGGTGAGCAGAGTCACTCTGACGGAAGGACTTGGAGCCGACAATGCACTGGTGCAATACTTCGCTTGTGAGAGATGCGGAGTTGAGTGGTGATGGATATTGGTGCTACCCACGAATTCTTTGCGACGAGTGAAGCCGGGTGGTTCGGACTTACACTACGCATGGATGAGAGTTTGATAATAGCGAGGAGCTCGGAGGCCCAGGCGATTGTGGGTCTTGCGGGGGAGGTGCCTGTTTGAGTGGACTCGTGGTGGGACGAAAGCCAAGTTCATGTCGATACCCTGTGAGGATTTCCAAGTCATTCTCAGGATGGAGAAATGGTTAAGGCCTTAGTCGTGTGGCAGACGATGGGGCAATGATTATGAAGAATCAGTTTGCGGTCCGTGGTTGGGGTTGCCGCGGAGTTGGGTATTGCGAATGCCCAAGGAACCTGAGTTGTGCAGAGGTGCTTACAGCTCAGGGTGGGGGAGTACATTAGGTGGTGATGTATTCCTGAATGTGAATCCTCGACGATGGTGCTTCTCGAAAGGATATGGATTGGGCGGTGAAACACTGAGCGAAAGAGTTTACTTCGTGAAAGCTGAGTTTGAAGTCTGACGGGCAGTAGTCTTCGTTAGGAGCAGCTTCGACCAAAGTTGCGGGAATACCAAAGGGCTACTCGATGGACCAGTACTTCTCTCTTGGTAAAGGAAGATCGATGGGGAGATCGATGACTCTTTGGAGTGTGCCCATGATATGGAAAGAGAAGGCATCCTTGTGCGAGAGAATGGATTGAAGTTGGAACCTTAACTCGCGGAGTGAGGTGGTAAGGCTAGCTTCGAGCAGAACGGTGACAGCGTTGGTGGCTCGAGGTACCATACATGTATCCATTGGATGGATGACATGGGTTCCGCTTGAGGGAATAGTGAAGGTTGTGGCAGAGCCGGAGCTAGCAGAGCGGAATGTGGGGCATTGAGAATGCCGATGGAGTCTGAGTGCGCTCGGTGGTAGAGCGACTCAGAGTGGGGGAGCATGTTCATTCATTAAATGCTCCCGTGCGCAAAGACTCGGTGAAGGAGCTCGTCTATGACAGGAAGTGGGATATAACACATGTGGTAAAAGAGTTCGCTTCGTGGAGCTCAAGTTGGAAGTCTAGGCCGACGAATCCATGGTAGTAACAGCTAGGCGTTGGACTAAGTTGTGAAGGGGACCAAGGATTGCGAGAGAGCTTAGCACTTCTCTTGGTGCGAGAAGGCCGGTGTGGAGATCGGTTGCTCTTTACAATGTGCCCACGAGTTGGACGGATGAGACATCCTCAGTCGGGTTGAGCGGTGTGTAGATTCACCCGAGATCATGGTGCTGGTTAGAGTATGGACAGTTCGCAACTGCGGGAAGAGTCGAGGCATCGAAGTTCTGTAAGGGCGGTGCGCGCAGGGTAGTGGCATTGCCGTGGCAACCAGACTTGCGATTCAGACTAAGCAGAGAGTGAACTGAGTTCCGTTCAGCGATCAATCATGAGGGTGGTGTCCCTAGAGTTGGGATATGGCAAGTTGCGAGCGAAAAGAGACAAGGTGTCCGATAGGCTCGAACTTGGCCGAGCACTTTGATTGCGAATCGAAGTGGAGTTCTGCGAGAGCCTAACGAAGTAGGGCTTGAGCGGGCTTGTGGGACAAAGGCTAAAGGTGCCGTGCAACAACAAGTAGTCGAAATGCAAAGCAGTCAGGAGGCATGACAAGAGTCCGTGGTAAAGTCAGTAGAGCAGAAAATAGTCGAGGCCGGCTAGTCCCGACGAAAGTCTTGAAAGCTTGAGGAGACCATGGGTGGAGCTCGACGTTGTGCGATTGTGGAGGCATTGGGGTGGCAAAAGTTGTTTGCGGAAAGGGCACGAGTATTTAACATGAAAAAATATTTAATTAGGAGTAAAAATCCATTGGACTAATCATATGAGAAAATTCATTAAGAAATTTTTGAGTATAAAGTGATTTACCAAATCCACAACTTAGTTTTACTTTGCGCTCGTACATAGTAGACATTCTTTGTTGGAACCGATCGATTGAAATCCTTCAACCAATCATGCTACACCTCCACATCATGACTCTGCTTCGAGTTCACGAAGCCTCCACCGAATTCTCGGCCTTCACGCACATCCACGCACCAGCACTCATTTGGAGTAATAGGCAGAGATATAATTGGTGGTGATTTAGTACTTACAGAAATATTAAATATATGTGGAAGAGATCTCTATGAAAAATTCAGATTGATTTTAGAAGAACATGAAGATATAGGACTCCGAGAGTCAATCCGAGAGAAATTTATTGTAGAAAATGAGAAGGAAAGTTACCAACAAGTTTCTAATATATTAAAAAGAATAAAATACTTTTAACCACGCTCTAGAGAGACTTCTACATTATATTTAATAAACTTTGTAAACAATTAAAAATAGATTAGAATTAAAAATCTGATTTAAAAAAAAATTAATATAAGTTGGAGGTCCGAACCTTGATGCCAAGATCAAGACTCCGAAGTTTCACCAAACTTCATATCCGGACTCTCAATGGAAGTCCATATCCCTTCACTACGTATCACGTAGAAAACCCTTCGGCCTCCAAACTTCTCCTCGAGGATTCGGATCTCAATAGAAAAACTTCAGAATCTTACGTTCGGGATTCAAATCTTAGAGGAAAAGTCGGGACTCTCAAGTATAAACCTTGATTATCAGGGGTTCGGGATCCGAACTCTCCTTCAAGATCCAGACCGTGACAAAAGAAAATTTTAGTTTATAAATTTATCCAATTTTAACCCATCCCAACAACTTGCAAAGATATTAAGACAGTATCGGATCACCACTAGCATTATAAAATCAAGCATTGTAAAATCTTATAGGGAGTTGTGAGCTTGTGGAATAAAAATTTGAGTCTTGAAGTTAAATATTTTGTCTATAAATCCTTCAAGACTCCGACTGCTCCTTTCGCAATTTCGTAATAAAACTCAAAAATACAAATGAACACTCACAACACTCTCCTCATCAAAATAAAAATAAACGGCATTCATTACAATTACCAAACGACAATGTTGGAAATATTAGGGCAGCGGAAACTTACAAACCGGATAGCCAACTTATCCGGAAACCGCAATCGGATCGGATTGCTTGTTTTACTAGCCTGCTTGGATCGTCCTGGTCTAGATGCTTCTAGATCTCTCACGTTTCTCGCCTTCTTCCACACATACGTTTTGCGTCACGGATCTGATGCATCGGATACGGATCGAATGTGACGGATGCCAATCGAAGAGGGCTACTAGAGTCCTCTTCTATGTCCACACTCCAAAAATCTAGGAACGTAGGTGGAAATCCCAAAGAGGAAGAAGAGAGAGAAAAAAGAAGATTTATCGTGGATTCTTTCGAATTAGATCGTATTCGATCATCTCTTACGGGAGAGAAAAGGGGGCGTATTTATAGAATAACGGAACCCCTAAAATATCCTGAATCTCACGTAGAGATTAGGATTAGGATATCCATAATAGATATCTACTAGGAGATACGTTTCTTAACCAATAAGAAACGTATGATTTATTCTTATCCTTAACCTATTAGGATAAATCCTAATCCACACCTCAAGCGGATCGGTTTAAATTAAGACCCGCCAATGTGGACACACCACATGACAACAACTTGGCCACATTGGTCAATTCTCTCTCACTCATTCATCTCTTCATACGAGTAATGCAGCGGGCGACCTGACGAAAGAAACATATGCAGGAGTGCTATATTAAGTCACCACCCAACTAACATAGCACATCACTGACTTAATTCGTTTATGCCCTGGACGTTTCAACACACACCGAATCAAGCATCACAAAATCCCTCTCCTATAATGACAGGGTTCAACCCCACAGTTATTTTTTGTACTCATAATTATCTCAAATAATAGAACCGAGATAACCGTTCGGGCAATGAGTCACAAGACTTACGTGGTGTGTTATCGAAACATCTTCCTCAGCCTCTCACGTTAATCTGTATCGGTCCAAGCACTTTACTAGACGTGCTCCGCGAGATTGTATTTTCTCATGATCCTGAGATACACGCTAAGTTAGTTACTTTGGACCTCCATTTTATAACGTAGTTCTAAGTCGAGGGCATAAAAAGGTTAGTGCTCACACAGTAACATGAAGGGAAGAACTTATGTCACTCTACTAACTGGTCGACAAGTACATAACGTATGATATGTATGCTATTGCGGAGCTCCCACTCAATGGGTCGTGTCACGCTCTGGAAAAACGCCATCGAACCTTGGTCTAGGTACTACTAAGGCATCTAACCATCATAACTCAAGTCATCTCTCTAACCTGAGCACTTAGGTTCAGCTACTATACAGGCTCGATATGAAATTTCATAGAAAAACTTTTATATCCAACTCTTTAGAGTCTCATTTTAAACTAATTAAGGCGACTTTTAAATTATATCAACACTTCATTCATAACGTATATGAACAAAGTAATCATATTACAACCACTCAAGTTTAATATGATTATCTAGTTTCATCTTGCTCACTACCTAGGTGCCAGGGCGATCACCTATGTGAGTAGGCTGATCTGAGCTTGGTGACTTATCGAATATGTGCCTACTAGTATCAATTACGCAATCACATTAAAATGAGAAAAATATATTTTCATTAATAAAGCTTAAGATACAAAAAAAAATGTCTATACATCAAAGCCTGCGAAGACCTAAACTCGTGACGTGGGTCTAGAACATATCCCTAGCTATCGGCTTGGTCAATGCATCAGCCACCATCCTACTGGTGGAGATATATCTAAGAATGATCTCGCCTAACCTAATCATATCTCGAATGTAGTGAAAACGGATATCTATATGCTTGGTTCTGTCATAATACTTGGGATCTTTCACATACTCCAGGGCAGCCATGCTGTTAGAGAACATTTCAATAGGTTCATCCGCTCGAGTCACGATGTCAAGGTGCTGGAGAAATCTCCTTAGCCAAGCAGCCTCCTGAACGGCTACTGAACAAGCAACATACTCCCCTTCCATAGTAGACAAGGCAACGCAGCCTTGCTTCTTACTATACTAAGAAATTACCCCACATCCAAACACATAGCCTGAGGTGGACATGCACTCATCTCTATAACCACCCTAACTAGCATTGCTATATCCTTTCAATCTCAAGTCCTCAGTTTGGAATCAGAGAACGAGATCATTGGTTTCATTTAAATATTAAAGGATTCTCTTGACCGCTTGCCTATGAATGGGTCTTGCGTTGCTATGGTAACGACTTACCAAACCAACAACGAACCAAATGTCAGGTCGAGTACATATTATAACGTATATCAAGCTGCCAATTGCACTCGCATAAGGAACCATACTCATTTGCTATTTTTCTTTATCCGTTTTAAGGCACTGATCAAGACTCAGAGTGTGATTCTTCTCCACTAGAGTATCAACGGGTTTACAATTATGCATTCTAAAACGCTCTATAACTTTTTTAATATAAGATTCTTGAGACAAACCAAGAAGCCTTTTAGAGCGATCAAGGATGACCTTCACTCCGAGCACATAGCTCGCCTCACCCATGTTTTTCATTTCAAAGTTGAGAGACAACTACTCCTTAGTGGTATTAATTAACTCCATGTCATTTCTAGCTAATAGTATGTCGTCGACGTATAGAGAGAGAAACAAAATACCCTTCTCTGTCTTCTTGACATATACACAGTGGTCCTCCTCTATCATGGACATACCAATAGATATGATAGCTTCATGAAACCTGAAATACCACCGTCTCAACGACTATTTGAGACCATAAATGTATCTTTTAAGAAGACAAACTTTGTCTTCTGACCTTTGAGTACAAAACCCTCAGGTTGATCCATATAGATCTCCTCCACTAATTCTCCATTGAGAAAAGCTGTCTTGACATCTATTTGGAACAATTCCAAATCTAGATGTACCATTAAGGCTAGAATCAAATAAATAGAGGCAAATCGCACAACGGGAGCAGATGTCTCGTTGTAATCTACCCTTTGCCTCTGAGTGTAGCCCTTGGCCACGAGCTGAGCCTTATATTTATCAATTGATCTATCTAACTGGCGCTTAATTTTTAAAACCCATTTATTTCCAATAGACTTGCGCTCGGGTAGAAAGTCAACCAACTCCCATACTTCGTTCTTGCTCATGGAGTCCATCTTATCTTTCATAGCAGCCATCCACTCACTGCAAGCTGATGTCTATAGTGTTTCTTTATAAGAAGCAGGTTCATCATCATCGAGCGGAATGCACATGAAAATATCCCATTCGATCTGTAACGTCGTTCTGTAACTCATATAATCTGACGTCCCTTCGCATTTTATCAATACTTGAAACTTCATCTTCTAGGAATTCCACATCACAAGACTCAATCTCGGTCATACTACCATCTGGGTGTTCACTATACATCACATAACCCTTCAAATTTTCAGGGTACCTGATAAACACATGCTTGCTCGCTCTAGGGCCAAGTTTTCCAAATTTATATGGGGCGGTTGTGAACATATCTAGTCGAACCCTAATGGCATAAGTAGTGTAAACTCGACTTTCTACCGCTCCACAACACATATGGGTAAAAGGCACTGATTTGCTAGGGACTCGATTAAGGATGTAGGCTGCAATCAAAAGTGTATCTCCCGAAATATTTATGGGAAGATGCGCTTGTGCTATCATCGACCTAACCATGTCTAACAGAGTACGATTCCTTCGCTCTACAACACTATTTTGTTGCGGAGTAGCAGGAATAGTGTGCTGTCTACTAATGCCTTTTTGCTAACAATAAGTCTTGAACTGATCAGACAAGTACTCACGACCTCGGTCAGTGCGAAGCACTTTTACACTTCTTTTTATTTGATTCTTAGCCTCCGCAACGAAGCGCTTGAAGCAATCTAAAGCTTCAGATCGGCGAGAAAGCAAATACATATATTCATAACGGGAATAATCATCAATGAATGTGAGAAAATAGCACGCACCATGCCGGGCCCTCACATTCATTGGCCCACAAATGTCTGAGTGGATTAGGTCTAAAAATGATAGGCACGAGTAACCTTACCAAAAGGCTTTCTACATGCCTTCCCAGCTAGACAAGGCTCGCACACAGATAGGTCAACTTTGGCGAGAGACCTCGAAAGGCCTTCTTGAGCTAATCTATTCATTCTATCTTGACCTATATGGCCTAATTTGGCATGTCATTTAATGGATTCATCACAAAGATTAGAAGAAGAAGAAGAAGAAGAAGAAGAAGAAGCAAATGTAAACGAATCATCTTCCAAATCTAATTTAAAGAAACCATCAACTAATCTACCATATCCAAATAAAGTACCACGAAAGGAAATATCTAGGCGATGGCTCTACAAAGCTTTCTAATTCCACCACCGGGAGCTTGATTTCGTTTCTTCTGCGCTCTATTGTTGTGACGCTTCTTGCTGTTGGGTGTGATCCTACCGCTCTACTCAGAGCGTGCAACAAGAGCGACAGAATGGTTCGCTTCTAAGTGCTCTACCTCGAGCTCGAGATGGCGTGAGATGTCATTAAACATTTTAATACGCTCGCTGTGTGTCATTAAGAGCTTCATCTGGGAATATTTAGGATCAGACAGTGAATGTCACACCCCGGGACTGCCTATTTGGTCAGTTCGAGCACGTCGAACAGACGCCAAACGGACAGCACCTCCCTTGTCCACCCAAGGCTCAACAACAAGTACAAATCAAGTAGAGAAATTTGCACATACGGAAACATACATAATTGGCTTACACGAGGGCGAGCAATAGCCAAAATAAAAGTACTAACTAAACATAAATACAAGTAATATGGTTAACTTTTAACCACATATATGCATTTAACTATTACATTTACATTCATTTCTTTAACATCATTTCTTCTCTTTATACATCACATGAAATCCCAAAATATAATTCTTTGTATTTAAACATAAACTCTTTTACATTATTCATATTCTTTCATTTAAACATCTATAATCATCAAGTACAAAAGATGATATATATAAAACGGTGTACAACTAAACCAAAATGAAACCAACTCGGGTGGTCCCTGTCTATGGCGCGATACCTTTACCGCGGTCGTCGGTCGACTCATTCGGTCTCGGCTTTGTGGAAAAAGGGGGGTGAGAACTACAACAAAATTTTCAGTGGATTCAGCCGCCGACCTCACCGACTTTCCCACTAAGTCTAAATCAGGCATAGTAGAAGAAAGAATAGATAGAAACCAACTAAACAAGTGCAGCTAATATGCCTCAACAAGATATAATGAATGATTATGCTCAAATAGAATGCTCATGATGAATGCAATGTTACTTTCTGATTTCCGGTACTTTTGGCTAACCCGTAGGTTTTAGCTCAACCATCAAGTATTCCAATTCTCGAAACTTTTGGCTAACCCGTAGGTTTCACCTCAACTAACCACTCACTAACGCAAATCCTTAGTATCGGGGAGATACTCGCTACAACCCGACAGGACCGTCCTCTGGGGAGATACTCGCTACAACCCAGTGATGACTACTCCGGAGCTCATCACTCGAGGGGGAGCTACCACCCTCCGAGTCAAGACTTATGGGTGAGTATGATCCAATCCTTAACTTTAAGAATTCCAAATTCAATCCATTCCTTAACTATAAGGATGCAATGCTCATATGACCCTTATATATAAGGTTGCTATGTCATAATGTCAATTATCTCACTTTACTTGCATTCTTTAACTTTCATGATGCCACATATTCTAAGTGTTCTCACTAATGCCACACATTAGGTGTTCATCTCTAGCATTCAATATACTTATTGATGCCACTCCCTAGGAGTCCAACTCTAGCATTCATTTATTTACTAATGCCACACACACACTATGTGTTCTTTAACTCATTCTTATGCATTCTTGTCATTTACTAATGCCACCCAATCCATATGTCATAATATCATTTGGTTCTTTACCTCATTTAGGTCTTTGTCACCATTTATGCATATATAGGGTTTTACATGTTTTCAATAGCTCACAATATCTCAAATGCATCTTATACTCAAAGCATGCAATCATACACTTTCTACTCACCCTACAATGCATGAACAAGGTATACATACATATGCTAAAAAATGACACTTTAGACATAAAAGAAAATTCATCGATTTCGGAATGCACCACCCACCTTGTATGGTTGCTAGGGTGTTACGGTTCAAATCTCGTGATTTTTAGCCGCCTATTCTCTCGTCTGTGGCAAAACAAAGCCGAATTAGGCTTTTTGCTCATACTTTGTGTAGACTCATCGGATCACCGAACCGAATTCATATTCTAGTTAGAAATGCCACCAATTTGATTTTTACAAGGTCAATTTGTCTCAAAGCCAACCTAGGGCAAAAGCCCCAATTTTGGTGCCCTAACAATATCATTTTGCAATTTTTCTTGGATTGATCTTAGAGCTAAGCAAAAACTAGCTTAGAACCATCTAAGAACTTCTCTAAAACCATTTTTAGGTTATTCAAACCATTTCTAGGGTATCTAACATGAACCCTAGAAATCCACTATGAGAGCTCATGAAGAAATCATGAATTTTCATGTGTTCATGGCTTCTACTAGGTTTCTAGCCTTGCAAGAAGATCAAAACCCAAGGATTTAGGGTATAAAACCAAACCCTAGTATCATTCTTGCATAAAAACTCACCTTAGCCCAAGAGCACTCCAAGGTTCACCTTGTAGGAGAGCTCTAGGTCTTCTAATCTTCAAAAGATCTCCTCCAAATCCTTCTCCAACTCCTTGCACCTTGGGAGAGAGTTTCTAAAGAGAGAGAAAGAGAGAAATGAGTGAGATGAGTGTTCTCAGCTGTTGTGAACAAGAGAGGGGTGTTGGGGTCTTTTATAAGCTGCTACATTTGCAAAAAGGCCATCCCAATTTTCATATTTGCAGCAGACGTCAACCTGCTACAAAGTGCACTGCGTACTGGTACAAGGTATTTTTGTCACCGGTAACACGATCACGTAGAGGCTAACCCGAGAGCTGCTTCTCTCAGGTAACTGACTTGGTACCGGTACACACCAGGGGTGTCAACGGTTCAACAACCTTTTTTTCTCAAACCCGAGAGCTATTTCTCTCGGTCTGATGAATGATACCGGTACAAGGTCAATGCATTACCGGTAACAAAAGCTCCAGATTTTCAATCTCGCATTGTTTCGACTCTAATTCGCGTCGAGCAATGCTAAAACCTTTCTAACTCTTTTAGAATTCAACTTTAACCCTTCCAACATTGTTGGAATGTTAAATGGATCTTGTCCAACTATTCATTTCGCACACTTTAATCAATTTGACTAAAGTTCGATATCCTCTACCGAGTTTCGGTATATTACAGTGAACGAATCACTGATAGAACTTGTTGCTCATCAGTGAGCTCGCTTCCAGCAGTCTTAAGGTCTCGAATCATGGTGCTCATCACACGGAGGTGCTCAGCCATTAAATATTTCGGGTCCTCGGTGTATTGCTGAAACATCAAATTTAAGGCACGTAGCCTCGTGGCTGAAATTTATCCAAAAGCAATCTTTAGATTGTCCCACAAGTCCTTGGCAGTCTCAAAGATCTCAAACTGTCCAATGAGGTCGTCTTGCATGGCACACAACATAGTGTACCGAACAGTTCGATCCTCCTTAATCCATTTGTTATAGATATCTTTTTCATACTCAAAAATTGTACCTTCGACAGGCATGACTCTTTTGACAAAAAGAGTTTTGAGAACTCTTTGTTTATTAAGTAGGTATTGCATTTTTTTATACCAAATGTCATAGTTCTTTTCATCTAGCTTATCACCGCTGATAAGATCAGCTATGATGTTTTTTTTTTGGAAGTCATTTCACTATATTAAAAAAAAGGGAGAGAAAAGGGGGCACATTTATAGAATAATGAAACCACTAAAATATCCTAAATCTCACGTAGAGATTAGGATTAGGATATCCATAATAAATATCTACTAGGAGATACATTTCTTAACCAATAATAAACGTATAATTTATTATTATTTTTAACCTATTAGGATAAATTCCAATTCACACCTCAAGCAGATCGGGTTAAATTAAAACCTGCCAATGTGGACATATTACATGTCAACGGACAAAAATTTTCATATGATTGTTTCAAAGAAAAATAAAAGTATAAATAAAACTCTTAGAATAGACTTCATAACTTAGACACGACTAATAGTCTTGCACTTCCTACGAGAACAACAATCTCCCGCACACACAAAAAGAAAACTACGAGTTCTTGATTGTTTCCACAATCGTTAATAGGAAGTTACAGGAATAGTTAGTGTTAGAAGTTAGAGGAAGTCGAAAGTTAAAAAGGTACAGTTGGTTTCAAAGCCCACTTCTCTTGTTTACCAATTTCGCACGTAACCCAATCTTTTCTAAAATGTTGAAATTGACTTTACTTCCAATCATACGGAAGCTAATTATGAAAAAAAAAAATAATAATTAATTGAAAATAACTTTTCTCCTTGTACTTATCTTAGTGTAAACTTTTTTAGTGAAATAGATTAAGAAAATAATTGTAGTTTTCAAGACATTTGTTTTTTATCAGACAATCAACCGAACAACTATAGTAATTTTTCCTTTTTTCTTTTTTGAAAAATCAAAGTAATTTTTCCTTTTCACCATTAACTTTATTGTAATAATGAATTTTCAGTTTAAGCACACTTATTACAAACAAACAAATAAAACATTAGCATTTCTCTCGGAAACAAAAAGTTCTACACTATTATACTTGCATCACGTCATCAATAACAAGTCAATCATTTTTTTTTTTTCAAACAAAAATAAAATAAAAATACTTTTTTATAATCATGAAGAAATATATATTTTTAAAAATAAAAGCAGATATTTGATTGATTTGTTACACCACGTTACTAATATATCCATCGCATTTTAAAATTTTTCCTCGGAAACAGCGTTCCTTGTAGATCCATAGGATTCCGTGCAGTTTTTTAGGCAAAATTGTCGGGCTCTGATTGGGGAAATCGACGGGATTCCCCAGAAACTTTTTGATCTCTCGAGATTACATAGAGAGGGCCTCTTCTACTTCTTCTTTTTTTTTTTTTCTTTTTTTTTCTTTTTTTTTTTTTATCTCCATCGCAAATTTTATATATATATTATTATATATATATATAAGTATATATATATATATATTAAATAAAAATAATATTATTTTCACAAGAAACACACCATACAATTATTATCTTATTATTCTTACTCTCTCCACTCTCTTTAGCAGAACTACAACACCATACAGATTAAGCACAGCACATACATGCATACATATATCTTTAGCAGTGAAATACAACCATACACATTAAGCAAAGCACACACATGCCATACATATAATAAAGAGTATTTTACAGGTTATTATATAATTATATATATATATAATATATAT
The DNA here is from genome assembly GCF_001540865.1 of Ananas comosus. NCBI lineage: Eukaryota > Viridiplantae > Streptophyta > Magnoliopsida > Poales > Bromeliaceae > Ananas > Ananas comosus. The sequence continues at coordinate 37,729 of NW_017893426.1, forward strand.
ATATATATATATATATATATATTCTTACTTAGTGGAGGGAGTGAAGGACATGACCTGGCGAGATTTGAGCAGGGCCTTTCCCAGACGACGGCATTGTAGATCTTGTGGGAACGTCGGGGCGGCGACGGCGATCTTGAGGTAGTACTGGCATGCCTCGACGACCTGCTGCTGCGCCTCCACCACCTTCACGAACGCCAGCCGGATTCGCGTCGCGGCGCGCACGGCGGTCGTGTGTATCCCCCACGGAGAACCGCCCGAGCTCCTGCACCCTCCTTGTTCGAACTCCACAGTCCGCTTATCTTCGTCAGCCCCCACCTTCGGCTCGTCCACAGCGTGAACTGCTGCAGTCAGAAGAAGAAGAGCAGCGAGAAGCAGCAGCAGCAGCGGCAGCGGTGCCGACGAGGAGAGGAGTGGATTGAGTTTTCATGGTTCAGATCGAAGAGATCTATTCTAGTCTAGATTAGCATGAATACACGGAGAGTGGGAGAGAGAGAGGGCTTGTTGTGCTGGTTTCTTTGGTTTCTGTGGGCGTTTTGGTTTCTGGGGTAGTGGGTGGTTGCGGGGCTAATAATAGGCGTTATTGTGTCCGGTACACGCGAAATCAGCGCGTTACGTGTCAAACGGGCCGGGCGGCCCGCGGCCGCTCGGTCCGGCACGAGAGTAGGCCGGCCAGACACGGCACGGCACGGGCACTGTAGCATGCGTACCGACCCGGCCGCGACCAGTTAAATCGGGTCGTGCTGGGCTTCGCTCCCGCGGCCCGATGGCCGGCACGGCCCGGCACCACATAGGTCCAGGCCGTGCCGGCCTAGAGGGTATCCAGGCCCGGTCCCGGCACAGCACTGCCCGCCTCTTGAGCGCTGGCACTCCGAGCGGGCCCAGGCTCTGCAGCACCCAACACCCAACCCAACCCCAACTCCCAAGGCCCTGCAGCACTCAACTCCGTGGGTTTTGGGACTCCAAATGAGAGTTGGGCTGTGGCTTTGGAGGGCTTCATGGACTAAAATGCCCCTACCAACAGTCAAAAATTTGACTGTTGGGATGGTATTTTTGTCTAAAAATTAAATTTTTAAATAATTTAATTTAAATTTAAAATTTTAATATTTTATAAATATATTTTAATTTTTTTACTGATATATTATTTTTTTAAAAATTAATATTAATATTTTTATTTTTCAAAAATTTAAATATTTTTAAATAAAATTAATAAAATAAAAAAGGGCTGGCCGAACGCCCGGCCCGCCCGGCACGGCCCGTGCCAGTCCGGGCCGGGGGCCCGTGCTAGCCGGGTTCCAAAACAATTTGGCCCGGCACGAGCGAGCCCCGATTTTGGGGCTGGGCCGTGGCGGGCGCCCCTGGCCGTTTCGGCCTGGAAAATGTGGGCCGGCCCGCCACGGCCCACTTACATCCCTACCGTTCATGCTACAAATATCTCAAATTGTTCATTCATTATATATATATATATATAATATTATTATATATATAATATATACTTTATATATATTAATATTATACTATATATATATATATATATATATATTCCGGTTTGAAAATAAAAATCTATAAACGTTGATAATATAACATTAATTTTAGTATTAATGATATTGATTTATTTTATATTAGTGATATGAATTTTTCGATATCATTTTATATACTAATATATACTATAGAGCGCAGGCTACTATGCTTTCTGAAGCACAGAGCCTTCGACCGATTGCTTCTGGTCTGTTTTCGATGTTTCGACTTCCTCGATATCGTCGCATCGACTCATAAACTTGCCTTGATTCACCAGTATTTGAATTACTTAGAAAATAAATTTTCTGATTTTTCAATATCATTTGCTAGTGATCGAAGGTTTCAAAATCAAATATTTTAATGACCGTAGTGAAGCCGTTATGCAAGTTTTAACGGTGTAGAATTATCCAAAATCCGTAAATTTTGATAGAAAGTTCTTTTATACTATATAAAATAAGATCATATCTGTCCGATCTAAAATTTTTTAATATGCATTTATTATCATATTTTGTAAGATTTTATTTTCAGCCGTTGATTTTTGAGCCTCTTCGTTCACTAGGCCCAAATAATATAAAAAAATCGACATACTTTATTTTCGTAGGTATTCAAATATCTAGATCAAGTTTAACTGGATGGTACCGATCGACGATTCGAAATTCGCACACGATTGGAAAACGACCTGATTTAAGCACCGGAAGGCTCCGTGCCTTCCAGAAGCATTAGTAGGCCTCACTCTATGTATATATGTATATATATAATATATATATATGTATATATCAGTATACTTATATATATATATACTATGTGAGTATATTCATATTATATATGCTATGTAATGTATATTTTAATATATGTATGTATATGTATATGTATGTATATATATATGTATGTCTATGTATATGTATGTATGTATATGTATGTATGTATATGTAGTTTATATGTATTGTTTGTATATGTATGTATATAGTAATGTATGTATATGTATGTATATGTATGTATGTATATGTATGTATATTATATAATATAATATATATATATATATTATATATATATATATATATAGTATATATATATAGAGTAGGTCTTGTGTGCTATTAGGAGTATGGAGGCCTCCGTGCTCCTAATTCGTTTTCGATGATGGAGCTTCCGAATCGACGATCGGTTTCGTTAGACTTGATCTAGTGTATTTGAACTATGTAGAAAATAATTTTTATGCTTTTTCGGTACGTATCATTTTCCTAGCGATCAAAGGGGTTTAAAATCAACAATTTTTAATGGTTAATGTATACCATTTGCAAGTTTAACGGTGTAGAAATATTCAAATCAGATGAAATTTTGATAGAAAATTCTTTATACTATTTACAACAAGATCAATATATTTGGTCAAAAATTTTAATGCTATATCACCACATTTTGTGAGATTTTTATTTTCAGCCGTTGATTTTGAACACTTTCGATCCTTAAGTAAATGATATCAAAAAGTCATAAAATTTATTTTCTAGATATATTTCAAATATATTAGATCAAGTCTAACGGAGCCAATAGTCGATTCGGAAGCTCCATCATCGAAAACGGCTTAGGAGCACGGAAGCCTCCGTGCTCCTAATAGCACACAAGATCTACTATATATATATATA
>NW_017893426.1:41391-79876 GCF_001540865.1 Ananas comosus
AGCTAGGCTGGTATACTATCGGTAGCACGGAGACCTCCGTGCTACCAAGTTGTTTTCAATTATGCGGCTTCCAAATCGATGATCGGCTCTATTAGGCTTGATCTTCACTATTAAAAGTATTTGAAAACTAAATTTCAAAATTTTTCGACATTATTTGGCTAATGATGAAAAGGTCTCAAAATTGACAATTTTAATGGTAGATATGATGCGTTTTTGAATTTAACGATATAAAACAATCCAAATCTGATAAAATTTTTATAGAAAACTCTTTTCACTATTTAGAGTAAGATCAGTATCTCTGATCTTAAATTCAAGTCTTTTATCATCATTTTTAGGAGATTTTTGTTTTCAGCCGTTCATTTTTAGACTACTCGTTTGATAGGTAAATGATGCTGAAAATTTATAAAATTTAGTTTCCAAATACTTTGAATACCCAAAAATCGAAAACAAGACTATAGTACTGGAGCTCTGGTACCATAGATAGTATATTAGCCTAATTCTATATATATATAGAGAGTTGAGCTGGAATACTATCAGTAGCAAACGGGCTCCGTTGCCACCCATTTGTTTTTGATGATGGAGTCTCCAAATCGACGATCAGTACCGTTGAAAATGATCTATTCCACTTGAAGTATCTAGATATCAAATTTCATGCTTTTTCGATATTTTTTCTTGTTCATCAAGCGGGCGTAAAAATGAACGGCTTAGAGTAAATATCCTCTAAAAAGTGATGATAGAAATTTTGTAATCAAGATCGAGAGTATAGATCTTGTTCTAAATAGTTTAAAAAATTTTCTAACCAAAATTCAATTGATTTGGATAGTTTTACACCGTTAAACGAGAAAATGCATCATATCGACAATTTTTTTTTTTTTTGAGAGATAGGTAGCACGCTACCCGCTTCGTTTATTTTATTTAGAAATAAACTTAGCTGTAAATGTGAATCAACTAGGATTCGAACTTGGGTCTCGGGTACTAACCACCAAGCCCTTTGCCACTTGCTCTAGGGACAGTCGGTCATCATATCGACCATTAATATTACAAATTTTGAAACCCTTTGATCATTACGTCAATGATGTCGAAAATATTTAAAATTTGATTTCTAGATACTTCAAGTGATATAGATCATGTTCAACGGTGCCGATCGTTGATTTGAAGGCTCCATCATCGAAAACAAATGGATTGCAACGGAGCCCGTTTGCTATCGATAGCATTCCAGCTCAACTCTCTCTCTCTCTCTCTCTCTCTCTCTCCTCTCTCTCTTCTCTCTCTCTCTCCTCTCTCTCTATTATATATATTATATATAATATATATAGTAGCGGCTTTGTGCTATTAGGAGCACAGCAGTTCTGTTGTGCTCATAAGTTCTTAACTTTCCATCAAATTTGATGGGGTGTTAGAGTGAAGGGAAGGTAAGAGGATCGAGAGAAATTAAGATTCCATTCTCTCTCTTTAAATTCTCTGCCAAACTTTCTCCCATTCACCCTAACCACCATCCAAATTTGATGAGCGGTTAAGAACTTAGGAGCATAGAGCTCGCTCCTAATAGCACAGTTCATTACTATATATATATATATACTATAATATATATATATAATAGGATTGGCTGGAATACTATTAATAGTAAACACGTTCTTTTTGCTATCAAGTTTTTAACCCTTGGATAAAAAATTGTAGGTCAAGATTGATTATTGTGCAGTTAGATTGACTGGTCCCCTAGGGTTGGACGTGGTCCCCACTGTTTATAGTTTTAATCCAATTGTTAGAAATAATTAAAAAGAGTTGATCCAAAGGTAAAAAACTGATTTTAGCAATAATGGTGATTTTGCCTACTAATAGTAGCCCAGTCCAACTCTCTCTCATCTAGTATATTATAGAGCGTAGGCTGGTATACTACTTCGGTAGCACGGAAGCCTCCGTGCTACCAAGTTGTTTTCAATGATGTGGCTTCTAAATCGACGATCGGCTCCGTTAGACTTGATCTACATTATTAAAAATATTTGAAAACTAAATTTCATAATTTTTCGGCATCATTTACCTATCAAACGAGTAGTCTAAAAATGAACAGTTGAAAATGAAAATCTCATAAAAAACAGTGATAAAGAATTCAAATTTCAAATCGGAAGTATTGGTCTTGCTATTGATGTTAAGTAGAATTTTCTATTAAATTTTCATCTAATTTGGATACTTCTACACTGTTTAACTTAAAAACGCATCATATCTACCATTAAAATTGTTAATTTTGGAACCTTTTGATCACTAGCCAAATGATGTCGAAAATTATGAAATTTAGTTTCCAAATACTTTTAATAGTGTAGATCAAGTCTAACGGAGCCGATCGTCGTTTTGAAAGCCGCATCATTGAAAATAATTTGGTAGCACGGAGGCCTCTATGCTACCGATAGTATACCAGCCTAGCTCTCTCTCTCTCTCTCTCTCTCTCTCTCTCTCTCTCTATATATATATATATATATATAAAATCAAAACTACACTTTAATTGTTTAGAAAATCACGCACTTTACCCTCCTACTAGAAGGTAAAGTTCTAACACTTTAACAGAAGTAGACATCACGTAGTTATCTACATGTTTTCATTATCAAGAGGAACGGATGGAAATCCCAAGATATCCGAGTGGGTTGAACGGATGGAAATCCCAAGATATCCGAGTGGGTTATCTGCATTTCAGCCTGATATTTGTTTTGCTTTTCATTGTTATTTTTTTCTATTTTGGTGAAGTGCCTGCTAGAATCAGTGTACAGTGAGTTGATTTTATGAACTTGCGTTTGATTGTTCTCTACCAGATATATATTGGAAGGGAAAGAGTTGGAGTTCTACATGAAGAAGATTCAGAGGAAGAAGGGCAAGGGTGGTGCCGGGGCTGCTGCTTAAGCCGAGAGCTCTTATTAGTTGTTTACTCCCTCAAGTTTCCAGTTGCCTATTTGCGCACTTGCTTCTATCGCTCTATTAGAGCTTAAAATCTCGAATGTCGTTGTTGTGAATGTTCCACTTTGCTATAGTGGTTTAGCATAGAGAGTTTTACTGTGTCAGTTTTGCTGATTAACTAAATTGTTTGGTGACAGATTTTGAGTTAAAAGAGTTTGAGCAGAAAAGCAGGATGTTTTTTCAACAGATGCTGGGGTATCATCTCTTTCTTTCTCTCGCTAGTTTCTGTTTTTATCAAGGTACTTGTGTGACGCATTATTCACCTCTTTGTAGTGGTGCATAATTTTGTTAAGAAATGGTGAATGATTGATTTCGTTGTAGACACCATAATCTCAGAGTCCTTTTGTCTAATTCATGTCTCTTAAATCTAATAAATTTTGGGTGCATCAAATCGTCATATCGTGTTCAACCAATCTGCGTCTTTTAGGCCTATACTTTCTGATGAGTGTATCGAATTGTCATATCCTGAGTTGTCTAGGATGGTCGGACAACATATGCCATCTAAAACATTTTAAGCCTATTAAGTAAGTCTGAATTTACTAGTATATATCAACTCATTTACTTTTTTTCTTGTAATAATTCGATATGGAACTATTTGTATGTGAATTCTTGATAATTTTAAAAGTTAGAAAACCGAAATGTAATTAAATAAATAATAAAAGTTAGAAACTTGATGGAAAGAAATAAGAGCTTGTTGATTAAAATGGAAAAAAAAGCAAAAAACTAGAGAACAATGATGTAATCTTCTCCTATATAACAATTGTCGCATGGCGTTGTTGTTTTAATCACTCTATCAGAGCTCAATATATGTGAAATAGTGAAGTTATCCACGCATTGCGGTGGACTAGTACCGTAAAAAAGACAAAAGATTGATAAAATAATAATTTTAAAATTTTTTGAGTTGCATTGAGTCATCAATAAATATAAATAGTATAAGAAAAAATAGTAAGAAGAGATCTTATTTTACTATTTTTTTTTGTGAAAGTGATTTGTTCAGATGACTAAGATCATGTGAATGCATTAATTAGAAAGTGAGCGAGTAAGAAAACGAAACATCGGATAGAGATGGGATGTGGGAAGACAAAGCACCAAGGAGTGGAAAGGGGAAAAAAAAGGCAAAAAATGAAGGAGAAATTGCCATGTGGCAAAGTTATAAGGAACAATGAATAGAAGTATAGATATAGACTTTCTTTTTCTTCTTTTTTTTTGAGAGGAAGGTAGCACGCTACCTGCTTCATTCTTTCAGCAAATCAAATTAGCTACAAAGGATGAGGCAGTTTAGGCCTCAAAAAGGCGCGAATAACAAAAAAAGAAAGGGAAGCAAAAGGGAAAAAAGAAAAAGAAAAAGACACACGACCACAAGTGACAAAACAACGATACAGTCCAACAAGTAAAACGTCACCCAGCTCGACTGAGCTCAGCCCACTCTTTTGCCAACACTCCAATGCGGTGGGAAATTTGGATTACATCGGTCGGTTGATTTCTAAAGATAGTGTTATTTCTTTCAAGCCAGAGCATCCACCAAGTTGCCGCCACCAGAATCTGAGCGTTTGCAGCATCAGATTGCGGACGCCAATCCAGCAGCCTTCCCCAGATGAAGGAGATGTCCTAAAAAATGGGGAATAGCTGGGATTCCCCGAAAAGCGAGAAAAAAAGAAATTTGCTAACGACACACCACACTATCAGGTGGTCCACCGTCTCGGGCTCAGCACCGCACATCACACAGCTGAGGTTGCCCGACAAACCCCCTTTCGAAAAGGTTACCACAATAGGCAACCTCTTTTTACTGACAAGCCAGAGGAAGATTTTAACTTTGATCGGAATGTGCATTCTCCAAATGACTGGCGTAACAGCGTCCGTGACCCCTCCACTACTGATTAGAGAATACACGGACTTGACAGTGAATTTATTGTCTAGGTTCCATCTCCAACGAATATCATCAGGTCGATTTTCAACTGACAAATGCCGGCGGGTGTCCTTCAGCGCCCTAATATCCAACTCGCTATAATTTGAGTTCCTTCTCGCCCCTCTCAAAATCTTTCTCCACCTCCAACCCAATGCGGAGAAGCAATTGGCAACACGCACCTCTTTAAGGTGAACATTAGAGAAGATATCAGGATTTTGCAACTTTAGGGGCGTATCGCCACACCATCTATTTGACCAAAAATCGATGAGAGAACCATCTCCTAACCCATAGGTCACTCCGTACAGATAAATCGGCTTCAGCTTTACCACGTTCTTCTACCACTGTGAAGCCGGTCGAAAAGTCGAACCCTCCAAAAGCGGCCGCCTTCTATTGTAGTATAGGTTGTTTATCAATTTAATCCATTATAGGTTGCCCTCAGTGAAAAACCGCCACCACCACTTAGTGAGCAGAACATCGTTCATAATGGCCAAGTCTTTAACCCCGAGGCTGCCTTCCTTCTTACTCCTATGCACGTTTTTCGACGCAACCATATAACCGCCGTTTGAGTAGGTTGCTCTCCCCTTCTAGAAGAAGTCCCTCCGCTTCGCCTCCATTCGTTTTATGACCCATTTCGGGGCTTTGAAAATAGAGAAGAAGTGTGTCGGTAGGTTAGCTAGGACTGAGTTTACCGGCATAAGTCTCCTCCCTCTAGAGAGGAGTTTGGCCTGCCACCCATCTATCCTCCTTTGGAAATTATTAATAACCCCAAACCAATCATCTTTCTTAAGAGCCCTGCAAGATAATGGAAGCCCAAGGTACCTTGTCGGCAGTTTGCCAGCTTTGCACTGCAAGATATCTGCAATTCTACTATCTTTACCTCTCTTTCGCCCCATGTAGAAAACTTCCAACTTATCTTTATTTACCTTGATTCTTGACGCCTACTCAAAAAGATCCCACACAAATTTGAGATTATGCATGTAATGTTTCCGCGCCTCACAAAAGAAAAAGGTATCGCCCATACTATAAAAGCGAGACAGATCAATCTGAGTTTGGTCCAAGACCCACGCATAGGTTCGACTCCTCAGCCCTACCTATCATCCTGGCCAGGCACTCAACTACCAGGATGAAAAGATAAGAAGACAGAGGGTCGCCTTGTCGAACACCTTTTTTAGTTTTGATCCAATTTTTCTCTTATCAGAGCTTCAATCAGAATGATATAATCTTCTCCTTTTTTTTTTTCCTTTTTTTTTTTTTAGATGATGAGAGATTAAATATTAATATATGTGAAATTTCAGAAAGTGCAGGTCGGTGAAGCACACGGCAGAGGTTGGTAATTTTATAATTCTATTATTTTATTTAACACTATACTACTGTATGAACCAAATAAATTAAGTATTGTTGCATGCTCCCGTTAATCACGTTCGAAGTGATAGGATGGATTATAGGCCTCAGGGCTTAATTGCACTGATTCCATCTTTTACCTGTTTTTAATTACAATTTCAAATCTTTTAATGTTTGTAATTAGATTTTCTATTTTTATTATTTATTTTAATTAAGTTCTGTGAAAACAAAGTTAAATATAAAAAAGCAAATTATTATGTGTCAAAATTTGGTGCCGAACGGACAGCTTATGTTAGTTAATGGCAATTTTGATGATTAAGAGCTGAGTTAAAAAAAAATAAACATATGAAAATTTGTAACCAGTAGTGTATATCGTTAAATTAAATCTTGCACGTCCGTATCTTAAGTATGTCAATTCCTTAGCTCTCTGTAAAGATATCGAATAGCAAATATATTCTTATGAAATTTAATTTTTTATATTTATTTTTACAAAGGTTCACTGATTAGTTACTGTTAGAGTATTGTTTATTTTTTAACAAAAAAAAAATAAAATGATATTTTTGTCATTACAAATATGTCCTTCGAAAAGCCCAAACTGTTAAAATTATGCAGAAATATTATTCCAAAAAATATTTTATCCAATAATATAAGAGAGATAAAAAAGTAAATTTAACTTATCCACTAACCAGAGTTAAATGCTTTACTTATGTTAACTATATTTTTCTAATGGATTCTAACAGCAGAGATATATTTAAAAATATTAGGACTTTTGTAGGAATAAAAATAAAAATAAAACTTTGTAGGGATATATTTGCTATTTGATATATTTACATGAAGCTAAATGATATGTAATTAACTCTAAATCTTATATGTATTAATTGGTGACTATTCCTAGGTTACTAAAAAGAAGTGATGTTTATCGACATAGCCCACTTTGGCATTATTCTTGCTTTCACTAACCCAACCGAAAAATTCTCCACTCAAAATTGATCTCAAATTCGCCACCTCAACTTGCTTTATGAAAACGGGAAAAGAAAAAAGCATTTTATCTAAACCGAATCAATTTTCTTTATCTTTACATTGTTTGCTTAATTTTGACTAATCTACCTATATATGTGACACAATTTACTGAGAAGAGAAATTTTTAAAATTTTGTTTTTGTGATTTTTATCTCTCACAAAGAATAATATTGGCTAAATAAAATTTGTACCCCATATATATAACCTCAATATTCTGATGTACATAGCGGTGTTGTGAAAATTGAAGTGTCCTACGTCTCATAGTTTGAGAACTAAGAGTGTCATTTAGCCTAAAAGATTACCCTAATTAATATATTAGATTATTTATTTAGAGGGAGGGTGAATAGGTGAGACTAGTAAAACACGATAAATTCGACAAATCAAAAATAAGTGCAGAAATCCAAAATAGCACACCGAGTATTTAACATGAAAAAAAATTTAATTAGGAGTAAAAATCCATTGGACCAATCATATGAGAAAATCTATTAAGAAAATCTTGAGTATAAGGTGAATTAATAAAATCTATAACTTAGTTTTACTTTGCGCTCGTATTAGACATTCTTTATTGGAACCGATCGATTGTAATCCTTCAACACCTCCGCATCACGACTCTGCTTCGAGTTCACCAAGCCTCCACCGAATTCTCGGCCTTCACATGTATCCACGCACCAGCACTCCATTTGGAGTAATAGGAAGAGGTATAATTGGTGGTGATTTAGTACTTACAGGAATATTAAATATCTGTGGAAGAGACACTACTACAGGTACAAGATTTAGTGGCGACAAATGTCGCCACCAAAGGCCAAATTGTCGCCACGAAAAACGTTTTGGCGGCGACAATTGATCGCCGCATGCCGCCGCCTAAAACCCCGTCGGTAAAACTATTTGGTGGCGACAAAATGTCGCCGCTAAAAGTTAGATAATAGCGGCGACATAGTGTCGCCGCGAAAAATTAGAGAATTAGTGGCGACATGGTGNGCCACCATTGTTTACGCATTGGCGGCGACATTTACTTGTCGCCACCATTGTTTACGTATTGGCGGCGACATTTACTTGTCGCCACCATTGTTTACGTATTGGCGGCGACATTTACTTGTCGCCACCATTCTTTACGTATTGGCGGCGACATTTATTTGTCGCCACCATATCTTCTACATAGGTGGCGACATTACTTGTCGCCACAAAAAAGTCGCCGCCAAAACACGTTCTTCTTGTAGTGAGATCTCTAAGAAAATTCAGATCGATTTTAGAAGAACATGAAGATTTAGAACTCCGAGAGTCGATCCAAGAGAAACTTATTGTAGAAAATGAGAAGGGAAGTTACCAACAAGTTTCTAATATATTAAAAAGAATAAAAGATTTTTAACCACGCTCTAGAGAGACTTCTACATATATTTAGGGTAAATTGCATTATTACCCCCTGAACTTTTGGCGAAGTTTCACTTTATCCCTCGAACTCCTAAAATGGATATCTAACACCCTAAACTTTAATATTTCATTCATGTTACCCCTTCCGTAACATGACGGAAAACTGACGGCAGGGATAACATGAATGAAATATTAGAGTTTAGGGTGTTAGATGCCCATTTTAGGAGTTTGGGTGGTTAAGTAAAACTCATCAAAAGTTCAAGAGGTAGCAGCGCAATTTACCCTGTAGAACTCTTGACTATAAATTATTTTATTATAATATGTTACTTATGGATTGACTACTAACTCTAAAGTTAGTGATCATGCTTGATTTTGAATTTATATATATTTTTTATCCTAAAATAAATTATACCGTAATTTATCCTATATTTTATTGTAATAAAATAAAAGCAAAAGAAATGAATTAGAGAGGTTTAAAGATAAGAAAAGAGCGATACTAACTACTTACGATACTCGAACACTTTACTGTTATAAGGTAATGAATCCTCGACGCGTAAACCGAACTTCGGTCGAAATTGACCAAAGTGTGGTATCGGACGCTTCGGAAAGGTCCATTGAGCATTTCAAATGATAGGAATGGCTCATAAGGGTATGATGGACCTTAGAGAGCATTGTGGGAAATTTTCAGAAAGTTTCGCAGTGGAAATGCTCTCGGGGTCTGGACCCTGTGTAGGGTCCGGACCCCAAACACAAAATAGCCCTAGTTGGGCTGTGTGTATTGTGTAAGGTGCTAGGTGCAATTGTGTGCAATAGGATTGTATATAAGTGGGGTCTTCCACTCATCCCTCTCATTTCCCTCACTTGAACCAACAAAAAGAAAACATTCTCTCTCTCTCTCTAAGTCTCTCTCTCTCTCTCTCCCCTAGGGTTTGTACCAAGAGGAGGAGTTGGTAAAGAGAAGTGCTTGGAGGTGAAGCTTCTTCTTCTTCTTTCTTGGCTTGTGAAGGAGGTTGGGTCAAGGTAAGCTTCATGGGTTTTAATGGTTTATAGCTAGGGTTTGGTTTGAATCCCTTAGAATTGAGCTAGATGGAACCCTAGGTGTTGTTTTTTTTTTTTTTGAGAGATAGGTAGCACGCTACCCGCTTCGTTTATTTTATTTAGAAATAAACTTAGCTGAAAATGTGAATCAACTAGGATTCGAACTTGGGACCTCGGGTACCAACCACCAAGCCTTTTCCACTTGCTATAGGGACGGTCGGTAACCCTAGGTGTTGTTACACTCATCTATTGCTTGAATCATGAGTTAGTTAGGTGTATTCTTGCAATAGTTGGTTTTATTAAGAGGTGGGGAGTGCTATTCGAAACAATCGGATTTTCTTTTATGTCTATGTTGCTTCATTGGCCATATATATATAGATGTATAGAATTCATGCATTGTAGAGTAGTTGTGTTGCTATTTCCATTCTTTGCATGCTTTCATGGTATTTGTAGGAAAATATGAGATGAACATAGTGGACTATGTGCATGAGGATTGGGTTGGGTCGAGCAATTGTTGGGCCAGTAAGGCGGCGCTAAGTGGTACACCGGTACTCCGATCAACCCTGTTTCTTAACGGTAGGAATTTTAATACGTATCGGGAGCATCGGAAGAAACATGAACCACCACCGCATATAACTGAGGGGAGTTACAGTAACCGCAAGCGGTTACAAGCGGTTCCGATCGGCTGAAAGTGGACCGAAAAAATAGGGAGAGTAGCCGATCATGGATGATAAATAACTGATCAACATAGGCGAACTATAAATAGGCAAATAACGCCCTGAAAAGAGGTCTTTTCCCCGAGAACAGAAGACCATATTTATTTTCCTGCGATTTCCTCGCATTTTCTAGGAGTAGTTTACCTGTAATCCTTCATTTTCCTACCCTTACTTCTTTTCTTTAGGAGTAGAATTAAGTTAGAGCAACCGAGTTTGTATGCCCTCAGGCACACTGAACCCTTTGTATTTTTTCACAAGTTGATTTTAATATATAAAGATATTCGGCTCATCAGCCGACCCAACAGTTTTTATTTTCTGTACATTCAGCTCATTCAGCCAAACCGGTTCTGTATTGAAGGTTTTCGAACTCGGCTGATCCGATCCCTCATCAGCCGAATCGCTTGATCGAGTCGAAGGGCGGAAACTTCGAGGGTCATTATTCGTAGCCGTTTCTCATCCCTACACGTTCCCCGAGGAAAATCCTTGACCGGGTCAAGGGTCAGGGAATTCAGCTCCTAACAATTTTTGGCACGCCCGGTGGGACACCAGTTGAGGTAAATTTACATTTTTATTAAAATTATGGCTGATGATAATGCCATGAATTTGTGCAATAGGGTTGTCCCTAGAAATTCAGAGAGCGAACAACCCAAAAATTTGGATAATGCCGGCGAACGCCAAGCAGTTTTGCCTGTCGAGGGTGAGACTAGTGGTCAATTTGACCAACAGGAGCCTAGTTTGGCTCAAGCGCTTGGACAAATGACACGGGTCCTACAAGTATTGGACCAAAATAGTCATATAAGTACTGCTCGGTTAGATGCAGTACTGGCCGCAATCACGACCTCCAACGAGAATATTGCTCGAATAGGACAATTATTGACTCGTAACGAGCAACCTGTGACAGATTTACAAGGGCCTGTAATGAGACCGGTATTACAAAATCCTGTAACACCGGCAAATGGTCAGCCCCAATATCAAATGGCACCATTTCAGGCGACTTACAGACCGGCTATTGCTAATGCTAGTCAGCAACCAGAAATAGCATAGGGATTACTACCTCCTCCGCCAGTAGCAGCATATCAGCCCCAAAATATAGGGGCTAGAGCTGGGGGGCAGGCTCCGAATATATAAGGAGTTAACCCCGTTGTACAGAATTTCGGGCTACCACGAGGACCAAATGTAGCAGAAGCACAAGTCCCCTTCCAAGGGAACAATAATTAGGGCTGGCAAATGAGCGAGCCGGCTCGCGTTCGACTCGCGTTCGACTCGATATTTGGCTCGCTCGAGCTCGACTCGAAATTAAATGAGCCGAGCTTGAACAAAAAAAAAAGCTCGAAATTCATTTCAAGCCGAGTTTGAGTATTACTCGACTCGTTCGAATTAGGCTCGAAAAGCTCGAAAAGCTCGAATATAGTATTATATATATTATATATATAATATATATATATTATATAGTAGAGCACTATGCTACCAAAGTATAGAGGATCTGGTGCTTTCGATTTTTTGATTCTTAGATCAACCCCTTAATCATTTTTTATCTTTGATTATACTATTATTATTTTGTAGGGACCAACTCAATCCTAGGGATATTATTTAATCCTAGAGGGGACCGCAATCATCCCAACAATACAATTCTTAATCAAAGGGTCAAAAATTCGAAGACATCAAATCCTCTATATTTCGATAGCATAGTAGTTCTACACTAGCTCTCTCTCTCTCCTCTCCCTCTTCTCTCTCTCTCGTCTCTCTCTCTCTCTCTCTTCTCTTATATATAATATATATATATTAAAAAATTATAAAATATATTATATTTTATTACATATAGGTTGAGTGAATAATCTAAGTTTAGTTAAAATTGGGCCAATATTGTTGGCCCATAAAAACAAACCCAATAGATAAATAAAAGAGCAAAATTTCACTAAAATTTATACAATTTTTCTTTCTTTCTTTCTTTCACAGAGCTCTAAATTTTTAATATGTTTATCTCTTTTCTTTTTTCTATCTCTCACCCTAAGTGGCCAAGCCGGAAGCCTCCAAGTTACCAAGTAACAGCATATACCTGCTGTTGCCTACCTTGTTATTAATTGTATGCTTGAGAAAATATACAGAATATTTTAAAGTAAAAAATTATTATTCATATAAAAGTTTTAATTTTAGTTATATATGATTGAATAGTTTTAATCCAATATTTATCTATGTAATTTATTTATTTTTGATTGCATAAATGAAAATGAATAATATGGAGATTGAAGGCGAAAGAAAAGACATGTGAGGTGGAAAAAATTAGATATTCAACTTATAATTTTTTTTCATATAATTATTTTGTACTTTGAACTATTTGACATATTTTTGTATCAAATTATAGATAATGTTCTATACAAATTAAACTATTGATCGTATGATGTTGAGAATTTCAAGTGGCTCGTTTAGGGCTCGAGCTCGCTCGACTCGAAATTAGGCTCGCTCGAGCTCGGCTCGAATTAATTTCAATCCAAGCTTGAGCTTAAATTTAGGCTCGAAATTAATTTCAAGCCGAATTTGAGCCGAGGTAAGCTCGCTCGAGCTCGGCTCGTTCCACCCCTAACAATAATGAAATATACGCACAAATTGAAGAAGCCATCCGAAATACTTTCGGAGTTGGCGCAAGGCCGGCAATGCGGCCTGTATTTAGATCACCTTACCCTGCGAATATAGACGCAGAACATCCTTATCCAGCAAATTGAAAAATGCTGAAGTTTGACAAATTTTCTGGTGATGAGACCGAAAACACGGTCGAATATGTTGCACGGTTTACGGCCCAATGCCGAGAAGCTACTGCGAATCTATTTTTAAAACATAGATTATTTAATACCTCGTTAACCAAGACAGCTTTTATTTGGTACACGAGTCTACCCGCTAATTCCGTTCGAGATTGGGACGAATTAGAATGAAAATTTCACGAGCAATTTTATAGATCAGAACAAGAATTGTCGATAGCTCATCTTGCTCAATTTAAACAGAGAACAGGAGAATCGGTTGAAGAATACTTAAATCGATTCAAAACGGCCAGGAGCCATTATTTTGTAAGGATGCTGGAATCAGAATTTGCCAAGATGGCATTTAACAGTTTACACTTTAAGATAAAAGATCATTTCGAAGATAAATATTTTCCAAATGTATTTGATTTGGGAGTTTGGGTTGTTCAATATGAGCAATTCCGAAAAGGAAACAGCGAGGATTAGCCTAGGTGGAGCCGAAACAAAGATTGGAACAAAGGCAAAGAGAAAAATATCTCTTTTTCTTGAAGAATCTTCAGCTCATGAGGTGCCGAATACATATGAAGAAACAGAGGATTCGGCTGATGAAGCCGAAATATATGTGGCGGAAATGGTAAAAAGCCGCCAGCCATATAAATGTGCTTTGTTAAAGCCTGCTAAATCAAGCAAGGTAAAAGCACGAGTTTTGGCATATACGTATTCATTTGATGTATCGAAGACCGATTTAATCTTTGATTGGTTGTTAAAGGATGGTCGAATTCAACTACAGGAGGGTCAAACTATACCTCCTAGAGGGGAATTGAAAAGGAGAGATATTGTAAATGTTTCCATTCATGGAGCCATAGAAAGAATGAATGCACTGCCTTTAAAAGGAAGATTCAAAAAGAAATAAATGAAGGTCGGCTCATATTTGCCGACCAAGAAAATAAAAATATGAAAATTGACAAGAATCCATTTCCATCTCAGGTCAATATGGTGGATGTCAAAAGGAAGGCAATTGCAGACAAGAAGACCGTCGGAAGCATCGCCTATAGCAAAAGAACTCTTCCGCTTTGCATAAGATGCAATGCCGAAATGACCAAGAATGATTGGGAAGCAATCATTAATGAGAAGAAAACGCACAATGAATGGAGGGAACTCATGGCGTTTCCTGAGGAATGGGAAGAAATTTCCGAAGAAGACAACAAGTCAGAGGATGGCTCAGATGAAGCCTCGTTGATGCAAAAAGTTTTAAATGACTATTATAATGGCAGGACAGAGGGGCACAACAGCCGATGGAGTTACCCAGAAAAACTATTCGCTCAAAACAGAGATTCCGGGGTATCGGCCACATTGGCAACATCAAGCCAGGCCAAGACTAGAACCAGAATTTGAAGGGATGACCGAGGGGGATATAGAATTCCTCGGTCGGAGATTAGTCAATGAGCTCGGCATACAACCGTGGCCGAGACCATGGGAGAGAAGATAAATTTTGAAAAACCATTTAAGAATGGTGAAAGTACCGGCAAACGTGTCAATTGATCAATGGCACGAAGCCAAACCATCGGCCAAATGGCAAGAGCCGATGTTAACAAAAACACAGAAGCATCGACAGCAGAGGTTGCAAGCCAAAGTAAGACAGCATTACGAAGAAGCGAAAGGGATTAGGTTGAACGTGTGGAGACGACCCAATGAACCACCACATCCTTTTCGTCCAATGCGGAATGATCATGAAGCGGGCGGTTCATCGCCCATTCCTCGGTTGAAATCGAAGATAGAGCGGCCAATTACGGTCGAACCAGAGGAGAAGGTAACTCGGAGAGAGCTAGAGGAAAAAATAGCCTCTCTCGAGACAATTATCAAGCGAGACAGATGGCCTCCCAAGGAAAAGGAGGCACGAATGGAAAGCGACTCCTCAGCCGAGACGGCAAAGGAATCTGAAGAAAAGAAACAAAAAGTACAAGAAAAATCGGCTGATGAATGTCCAGTCGATGTGAACATGGTGTATACTCTGCCTCATTCATTCAAAGACGAGTATGAGGAGATGATCGATGAAGAAGATGGGCTTATGGTGGCCCAATTACAGCTGGAAGACGCCAAACCGGCCGATTCGGTGGTCTTAAGAAACCATCGACCATGCAAATGAGATTTGTGAGGCCTCTATTCATACGGGCCTTAATAGAAGGACGGCCAGTAGGCTTAGTCATGGTGGATGGCGGAGCAATGGTCAACGTCATGCCTATTTCGTTCTTTAAGAAATTAGGCAAGAGCGAAAACGAATTGAAGCCTACCGTCACAATTATGACCGATTTCACCGGGAGCGGTAAACAAGCTAAAGGCGTGCTCATAACCGAGATCACGGTAGGATCTAAAACCTTAAGAACAACATTTTTTTTAGTGGATGTAGATAGCCATTACAATTTAGCTTGGGCGTGATTGGATTCAGGCCAATGAATGTGTCCCTTCAACGCTGCATGGGAAGCTGTTCCAGTGGATAGGAGATAAAGCAAAGAAATTCGGGTTGAGGGGCGGCCCCAAATGGTGGACATTAATGCAGAAGAAATCGACCATATCAATTAGGTCGATGCTGATCCGGATCAAATATCCTTTGTAAGGGTAACTGAAGAAGGTGTACAATTAATTCTCTCTAAAGATGAGGAAGCTATGGTGGCGGCAGAAGAGCCACCAAGTTGGTTGAAATGGAACGCCAAGAACCAAGAATCGAGGCTCTAGAAAAGCGTCGGCAGAATGAGCCGACCAACAAAGTCGGCTATGAAAATGATTCGGTCAACCAGGCCGATGAGATAACACTTAGCGAGACGGCCAAATTGGCCGACAGTGATTTAATAACGAAATTGGCTAATAAGGCCGATAAGAAGTATTTGATGAGCTGAAGAGGCGAACAACTGAAGAAAATAAGGAAGAATCGCCTATTAAAGTCGGTGACAAGAAGTTGGAAACTTTGGTCCACTAATAGAGGTGAACTTGGGATCCAACGAGGAGAGGCGACCGACTTATATCAGTGCCAAGTTTTCGGCTCAACAACAGGAGAAGCTAAAAGAATTGCTAGCAGAGTATAAGGATTGCTTCGCCTGGAGTTATGAAGAAATGCCAGGTTTGAGTCGAGAGATAGTAGAACATATGCTGCCTATTAAGAAAGGTTATAAGCCTTACAAACAACCGGCTTGTAGATTTGAGCCGAGTATTGTACTTCAAATCAAGAATGAAATAGAAAATCTGTTGAAGGCCGGTTTTATTAGAGCGGTCCGTTATGTTGATTGGGTATCTAATATAGTTCCAGTACGAAAAAAGAATGGTAAACTTAGAGTTTGCATTGACTTTAGGAACTTAAATTTAGCTACGCCTAAAGATGAATATCCAATGCCTATAGCCGATATGTTAGTAGATTCGGCAGCCTGGAATGAAATTCTGTCCTTTATGGATGGACATGCGGGTTACAATAAAATTTATATTGCCGAAGAAGATGTAGTTAAAATGGCTCTTAAATGCCCAGGATCTATTGGGACCTTTGAATGGGTAGTTATGCCGTTCGGTTTGAAAAATGACGGAGCTATCTATCAGAGAGCGATGAATTTTATTTTTCATGACTTGATTGGTAAGATGTTGGAAGTTTACATCGACGAAATAGTTGTAAAATTCAAATCGCAAGTCGATTATTGGGCGGATTTAAAACTCGCTTTCGAAAAAATGAGAAAATATAAGCTGAAAATGAACCCTTTAAAATGTGCTTTCAGAGTTTCAGCAGGAAATTTCTTAGGATTTCTGGTACGTAAAAAGGGGATCGGAATTTTAAAAACAAAGCGAAAGCTATAGTAGAATTACCGCCACCAAGAAATAAAAAAGAGTTGCAGAGTTTATTGGAAAAAATTAATTATTTGCGGCGATTCATATCAAATTTGGCCGGTAGAATAGGAGTTTTCACGCCATTACTTCGGCTCAAAAATCATGAAGAATTTATTTGGACAGAGGAACAACAAGGAGCATTTGAAAATATAAAAAGATACTTAGCAAATCTTCCAGTTCTTATGCCTCCTAAAGAAGGACAGCCAATGAAGTTATACATTTCGGCTGCGGAAGAAAATCTAGGATGCTTGTTTGCTCAAGAAAACGAAGAAAGAGATGAACATGCCATTTACTATCTAAGCAGGCGATTGTTAGATGCCGAAAAATGATATTCGACAATCGAAAAATTATATTTGGCTTTATACTATGCCTATACAAAATTAAGATATTATATTTTACCAACCGAAGTATTAGTAATATGCAAAACTGATCTGATGAAATATATGTTATCTAAGCCAGTATTAAGAGGTCGAATCGGAAGGTGGATGTTTGCTTTGTCCAAATTCTCTCTTAACTATGTCCCAGCAAAAGTTGTTAAGGGACATGCAATAGCTAATTTTCTGGCTGATCATCCATGTGTTGAATTTGAAGAGTCCAAACAAAACTTAATCGGCTGTCAACCTTGGATACTTTATTTTAACGGCTCAAAAACAGTCGAATCCGCAGGAGCTGGAGTGGTTATACAGTCTCCTGAGGGATACATTCATCGATTTGCTTTTGAATTAGATTTCAGCTGTTCCAATAATCAAGCCGAATATGAGGCCTTAATAATTGGCCTTGAAATTCTACAAGAATTAGAGGTATATTCGCTTAAAGTCATCGGTGATTCACAACTGGTAATTCGACAGGTTAATGGAGAATACCGATGTAAGAACCGAAATTTGTAAAATTATCTGAGAAAAACGTTAGAGATACTTTGCAGTTTCAGAGAAGTTGAGTTTGAATACATGATCAGAGAAGTAAATGAATAGGCAAATAGATTAGCCCAATCGGCTTCAGGGTATAAAGAGCCGAAATGGAGTAAAGTGAAAATAGAACGACGATTGTTGCCATTGGTTCATGTGAGAAAGCCGATTATAATCGCTCCCATAGAGGCCAAAGAAGACTGGAAAAAGATTATAATAGAATATTTAAAGGACCCTAATAAGCGAGTTGACTACAACATTCGAAGAAGGGCAATCGGTTATTGTCTATTGGATGGACAGCTCTATAATAGAACAGCCGAAAAAGTTTTATTGAAATGTTTAGGGTCTGAAGAAGCTTTGATGGTAATGGGAGAAACTCATGAGGGTTTGTGTGGAGCCCATTTAGCAGGAAAAAGACTGAGATGGACAATCCGGCACTTAGGTTATTACTGGCCGACTATGCATCAAGATTGCATAGAGTATGCTAAAGGTTGCCAAGATTGTCAATTCCACGGCTCAGTACAGAGAGTTCCTACCTCTGAGATGTATGCGATAATTAAACCTTGACCTTTCCGAGGTTGGGCTATGGATTTGATTGGAGAAATTCAGCTGAATTCTTCGGCTGATCATAAGTTTTTAATAGTGGCCGTCGATTACTTCACTAAGTGGGTAGAGGTAAAACCTGCTAGATTGGTCATTCAAAAAAGAATTATTGACCTTGTGGAGGATTTTATAATTCATCGTTTTGGGGTCCCCGAGTCGATTACAACCGATCAAGGAATAATGTTTACCGGAGGACAATTTGTTTGGTTCATTGAATCCGGAAAGAGCAAGTTGCTCCATTCATCACCTTATTACGCTCAGGCCAATGGACAAGCCGAAGCAATAAATAAAATAATCATAAATCTTATGAAGCGGCATATTGGAAAATATCCAAGAAAATGGAATGAAAAGCTTTTTGACGTATTATGGGCATGCCGAACTTCAATAAAAACGGCAACAGGGATGACACCGTTCCAATTAGTGTACGGCCATGAGGCCGTAGTACCAGCCGAAATAACAGTTTCCTCTCTGAGAGTAGAAAAACAAAAAGAGCTGACGGCTAATGAATATAAAATTTTAATGAATGAAAGAATGAAAGAATTGAATGAAACTCGGCTGATAGCAGCAGACCATTTACAAGCTTATCAGAGTCGAGTACGCAATGCATACAACAAGAAAGTTAAAGCTAAGTCTTTCACAGTTGAAGACTTGGTTCTTAGACTAATATTCCCAATCGGTCGAAAAGATCGAGTATATGAAAAATGGTCTCCAAATTGGGAAAGACCATTTCAGATTAGCAGAATTACAAAAGGGAATGCATATTATTTAAAAAGCGTAGATGGGTTAGAAAATAAGAAGCCAATCTGTAACACACTGGACCTTTGCAAATTGCGAGGTTCGAGTGTTTGGATGTATTTCGAGCTTTTCCACACTTGGTGGAGGGTTGTAGAATGTTTTCCGACCTAAAAAGTTCGAAAACTGGAATTCTGGACAAGTCCTGAGAGTTTTTGCTCTCGGGGACAGGTCCCTGGAAGGAGAGACCGGTCCCCCAGTGAGCAGTGCTGCGGCAGCCCTGAGGCAACCGGTCCCTGGCGGGCGAGACCGGTCCCCGAGCGCGTCTACGCAGTGAGAGACCGGTCCCGCACAGGGAGAGACCGGTTCCCGAACGTTGGTTTTTCGGGTTCGCAGCGAGAGACCGGTCCCTGCNATATTGTACTACTTATGATTTCTTTTATTGTCTAGCTTTACTTTGGTGTAGATGTTAGAACTTTACTCGCTCTGATATCATTAGTTGCTGGTTATTTCACTTTTTCTATTTGTTCTATTACTTGCTTTTACTTCCGCTTTTATTCTAGACGCCTTATATGTGTAGACATATGGCGGGTCTGGGCACGCTACCGGGAGGGCCTCCGCCGGTCCCGGGGCGTGACACAATCAATGAAAAATATCTGAAGAAGCACTATCTGTCACGTCCCGGGACCGGCCCATTTGGTCGGTTCGGGCACGTCGAATAGACGTCGAACGGACAGCACCTCCCCTATCCGCCCAAGGCTCAACACAAGTATAAATCGAGTATAAAGTTTGCACACGCAGAACATAAACATATATGACTTGCATGAGGACAAACAATAGCCAAAAGTGAAAGATTCTAAACTAAACATTCATACAAGTATAATGATTCACTTTTAACCACATATATGCATTCAACTTGTAAATTCTATTACATTCTTTTCATCATTTTTTCTCTTTATATATTAAGTCTCCAAAATATAAATTCTCTTTATATCATTTATCATATCCATAATACTAATATCATCAAATACAAAAGATGACATAAGGGTATTTAACAAAGTAAATATGAAACCATCTCGGGTAGTCTCTGTCTATGGCGCGATACCTTTACCGGCTCACTCGGTCCCGGCTCTGTGAAAATAGTAGGGTGAGAACTGCAACAAAGTTCCCAGTGGGTTCGGCTGCCGGCCTCGCCGACTTTCCCACTAGATCTAAATCAGGCATAATAGAAGAATAACAGATAGATAGTAACCAACTAAACAAATGCAGCTAATATGCTTGAACAAGATAAAATCAATAATGATGCTTAAGTAAAATGCTCATGATGAATGCAAGATCTCATTGTCCATTACTCAATTCTCTAGGCTAACCCATAGGTTTTGCCTAAAACGAATCACCAACTCAAATCCCTACTATCGGGGAGATACTCCCTACAACCTGACGGGACCGTCCTCTGGGGAGATACTCGCTACAACCCAGTGATGACTACTCCGGAACTCATCGCTCGAGGGGGTGCGACCGCCCTCAAGCCAAGACTTATAGGTGAGTATGATCCAATCCTTAGCTTTAGGGATGTTATGTCACATATGCTATTTTCTTGCATTCTTTATACTCATTCATGCCACACACATCTAGTGTCTCATGTTCTTGCATTTATTGTTCTCATCAATACTACACTATGTGTTATCTCTAGCATTCAATACTCGTTAGTGCCACACTCCTACATTAGCATTCGAAACTCATTAATGCCACTCTACTTTTGATGTCTTAATGTCATTTGTTCTCAATGTCACTAGATTTTTTGCCTTTTCTAGGTTCTTATCATCATTCATGCATACATAGGGTTTTACAAGTTCTCAATAGTTTACAATCATCTCATATGCATTTGTATTTAAAGTATGCAACAACAAGCTCTCAATCACCCTACAATGCGTGAAGCTCAATATACACATATGCTCAAGAAATGATATTTTAGATATAAAAAAAAATTTGAGAATTTCGGAAGGCACCACCCACCTCGTAGGGTTGATAAGGTGCCACGGCTCGATTTTCGTGATTTTTAGCCGCCTATTTCTTCGTCTGCGACAAAACGAAGCCAAATTAGGCTTTTTTTCTATATCCTTGTGTAGACTCGTCGGATCGGCGAACTGAGTCCACAAACGAGTTAGAAATATTCCCAATTTGGTTTCTACAAGGTCAATTTACCTTTAACTCAACCTAGGACAAAAGCCCCAATTTTGGTACCCTAACATGTCATATAGCCTCATACACTATATTGATCTCCAAGATAAGTAAAAATAAGCTTAAAACCATCTTGAGATCCAACAAAAACTATTTCTAGGTCATTTGAACCAAACCCTAATTCCAACCCTAGGGTTCATGTCATGAACACAATAGGTTCATCATGGGGTTTCTAGGGCAACATAGGGTTCTAATCTCGCAAGAAGCTCAAAACAAAAGGATTTAGGGCATAAAACCAAGCCCAAGCCAAGATCTTGCAAGAAATCTTATATTCGCCCACTAGCTCACCAAGCTACACCTTGTAGGAGAGCTCTTGATCCTACCAAAGCTCCAAAATCTCCTCCAATCTTCTCAAATCTCCTCCAAACCACCTTGAGAGGGAGTTCCTAGAGAGAGAGAAGGAGAAAAATGAGAGGAGAGGGGGTTCCCACTGCTGTGAATGAGAGAGGAGGAGGTGGGGTATATTTATAAGCTGTTACAATTGCAACCAAGCCCTCCATTTCTTTTTATTTGCAGCAGACTGCAGCTGCTGTTCGTAGCACTGCGTACCGGTACGCGTGTGGGCGTCAGCGATATGCCCTCTGTTCAACTGCCCAACCCGAGAGCTGGCTGTTCTCGGGTGGCTGCGGTGTACCGGTACTACCCAGAACAGTCACTGGTACACCGGACCGCAGAGGCCAAACCCGAGAGCTGCTACTCTCGAGTGCCTGCCTGGTACCGGTATTGCTCCGATGCTTAACTGGTTAAGCAGACCTCAGACCTGCAGTTTTGGCAGCTTGGCTTCATTTCACGCCGAGCAATGCTAAAATCCTTCTAACTCACTTGGAACTCAACTCTAACCCTTCCAACATTGTTGGAATGTCAAATGGATTTTGTCTAACTATTTCTCTCGGCACACTTTAGTTATTTTGACTAAAGTCCGCTATAACCTACCGAGTTTCGGTATATTACACTATACATTCATGTGGAAAAATGAATAAAGTTAGAGTCAGAATATTACAATTAATAAGCCGAATTAAGACAGTAAATCCTTAAGTTGATTCCATTAGGCTATTAAGTTGGCTTGAGCGATTTCGACTGCTTTCCTCATGCGCTTCATTAAGGGATGCACTTTGTAGAGTTGAGAGAGCTTATCTTGAAGCTTCATCCCTTCGATTTTCTTGATCTTCAATTGGTCTTGCAAGAGAAGTCGACGCTCAGAAGTGCGAGCCAGAGTCGATTCGATCGCAGCTAGTTCCTCTTTAAGAGTTGAAATTCGTTGCTGCAAGGCCGATTCTTGGTTTTCTAAGGCTTGATCTTCTCGGCTTATGTCAGTTATTGGAGTCGCTACTTCAGGAACTGTCGATTTGAAGTGGTCGGCTTGATGGAAGTGATGGTCTAAAGATAAAAACTCGGCAGCTAAAGATTGTTGCCAAGATAAGAAAGAAGAAAGCTGGGATGATAGAGTCTCCACAAAATATTTGCCAGCAGAAGAAATATCAGGTTGATCGGCTAAATCAAACAAAAGGGTGCACAGCTGATCAAATTGCTCTGAATTTTGAGCCAAGGATGGAAGACCATGACTATACAATCTTAGACACTCATCAAATTTTTGTTGAGTGTCTGTTGACATAACGACAATTGATGAGTCGTCTCCCTCGTTGGAATTGGGACTTGAAACCAGCAGAGTATGAAGAGCTGCAGAAAGAGGGTCTTCAATTTCGGGCACTGAGGCTTCAGGAGTCGAGTGGGGTATTGCACTTGCCTCCTTAACACCCTCCTCCAAAGGTGTGCCTACATTTTCCCTCTCTGTTGTTGTTGTTAGAGTAGATAAGGGCGGTGCCACATCGCTTGTCGGCACTTCCTTGCTCATTTCTTGGGCAGCTCGTTTCTTTTCTGCCTTTCGCTTCTTCTCAAGACGGGCCTCTCGGCGGAGTTGTCTATTAATCTGCATCCCCAAATAAGAAGAAAAAGGGGCTTTTGAAGGGTCTCTAGGAGGTGACTGTTTTATTAAAGAGAAAATGATAAATGAACCGAAATAAAAGAAAGATTGAGTTTAGCTAGCCGAATTGATTTACCTCAATCGTGATTGGCTCATTAGGAATAGAGGCTTGATCTGAGATATCAGCCGAAGGTGTTTCTTCGGCCTTTTTTTCTGGAACATCAGCCGAAGGTGTATCTTCGACTCTTTACTCTAAAACATCAGTCGAAGAAATGCCTTCGACTCTCTTAGAATGCGATTTCTTGGCGACGGACTTACGCCGCTTCGAAGGCGGCGGGGGAATAGACTGTTCAAGTTTCATCGATCTTTTCTCTAAAGCTGGGACCGATGAAGAAGATGGAATCGGCTATATATGAAATAAATAAAGATAAAAGTAAGCAATAATCATATAAGTAAAAGAAAAATCAAATCAAAAAAAAAGAGGATGGAGCTTACTACAGAAGAAGCAGGTGGGACGTCAGAATTAGGATCGGGGGTCTCTTCCGATTCTTCCCTTGATACGGATGGAGCAGCGGTATCAATCGAACTGCTCAGAAAAGGCAGTGCTGTATTTGAAAGAAAAGTAAGTAGAAATCATTTTAAAGAAGAATGATTACAGTAATTAGTAAAAGATTACCAAATGGATGAATGGTCTTGCGATGCGCCTGAAACATGGATAAATCAAAAACTCAATCAGTAAACTGATCCCAGGTCGCGACATACCGAAAAAAGCCACACCTATAGAATTCGGCCTAAAGCTTACTATTTTGAAGAACCGTCAAAGACGGTTCCCCATAGCCAAAATCCGATCAGCTTCGGCTATACTTTTGATCGGAGGCCGATTAATAGCTGTATTGGCCGTAAAGAACTTGGCTGGAATAGGGATCGCTTGTATCAATCCAAATTGACGCACTACGTACTGGGGGGAATAAACTTCAGTACTCGGTAGCAGTTTCGAGCGCGATTTCAGCCCCATGTGCAGATCCCTTGGAGCCAAAAAAGAATACCATATGTCTGAATACTCACTGGCACGAGAAGAGGCCAATTCGCCTTGAAAAGCCTCGTACGAGTAAGGAACCAGGATTGGCTAGTGAGACGATCGGCGAATAGAGACTAGGAAATAGCCGAATCAGGACTCGGCTCATAAAAAGTCTGGAAATAAGTAAGAAAATCATGAGGGTGGCCCGATGTCTTCTGCTGTGGACAGCCGAGAGCTAACCCATAAGAATTATGTTGAGCAGCCGAATTTAGATCTAAAGGATCTCAGCACAAATCAGGAATATAAATTTGCAAAAATATTTGCAAAAATCAAAGAACACCACAACCAGAGCTAATGGTCACACCATCTCCAAAAGTTAGTGGTTTAATAGAATCAAAAATTTCTCTATAAACAAAAGCAAGAAAATAGGGTCCTAAAACTAATCTATCGCTGTTGGCTAAACCTACGGTGATTGGAACAAAATTTCGATTAATTTTTTACAAACGGGTACAAAAAAGATTGCGACATAACCAATATAGAAGGAAGGCTGTATGCTCCTTCCTCGTAACCGCAGCAGGAGATTTACCTGTGAACTTGCGAAGAAATTTGGAACAAGCCAAGTCATTGAGGTCAAGGTAAGCCTCAAAATCAGACACGCCATCAGGATTGGAAGACATGGAAAGGGTAACTCCATGAGGGCGTAAGTCAATGATGGTGGCGACATCGAAAAGAGTGGGAGTGAGGGATCCTCTTTTAAAAAGAAAAACGTTGGAAATAGGGGACCAAAAATAGAGAACAGCAGCTAAAAGGAGATCGTCGGCTACAGGGGGTTGCAGAGACTATTTAATCGCCTCGTAAATATCTACTTCCCGCCAAAAGTCACTATAGACAGCTACTACCCGGTCTAGCCAAACCAGGTATGCGTTTAAGACACTTGGCCAGGTCCAAAGGCTTTTTCCTGTCGAAACTTATGAGTACCAAGAATGGAGATGGATGGTTTTAGCCCTCAATGGAAGACTATCACTAGAAAATGCGAAATCGTCAGGGGTCGGTTCGCCTGTGAAAGAATGACCTAAAATAAATCGAGAAGGGTCCGATTCGACGAACTGTCTAAGTATATTATAATTTAAGGACGAAGAAGAAGGAAGAGGCTTAAGCGGCGCCATTACTAAAACTAAGGAAGGGTGAAGCGAAAAACCCTAAGAATGGAGAGAAGAAGGTTAAAGTTCAGAAAGAAGAGAGAGAAGCGGAAAAAACAATATAGAGAAAAGAAAAAGGCAAAGAGAATGAAGCTTGGAGAAGAAGTTTAGGAAAGGAAAAGGAAGCTGTCACATCGAATCGTCACGTCGAAGCGAGTTCCGAGGCCGGCTATAATGATGAAGAGACGGCGGTAAATAAGATAACCTAATTAATGCTGCAGATAAGACAAAAAGAGATGGCGGGATCGTGGCCGTAGAAAAGGAATGGACGGCTGCGACGAAACCGTACAAAGAATTTGAAACCGATTGTATCGGGAGTCACGCCTCGGATCATGCCAGGTACCAAAGGGTCCATTGGGAAGCTGCCGAGGGGGCAATTGTTAGGCCAATAAGGCGCGGCCAAGTGGTACACCGGTACTCCGATCAACCCTGTTTCTTAAGGATAGGAATTTTAATATGCACCGGGAGCATCGGAAGAAACATGAACCACCACCGCATATAACTGAGGGGAGTTACAGTAACAGCAAGCGGTTACAAGCGGTTCCGATCGGCTGGAAGTGGCCCGAAAAAATAGGGAGAGTAGCCGATCATGGATGATAAATAACTTATCAACATGGGAGAAATATAAATAGGCAAATAACGCCCTGAAAAGAGGTCTTTTTTCCGAGAATAGAAGACCACCTTTATTTTCCTGCGATTTCCTCGCATTTTCTAGCAGTTTACCTGTAATCTTTCATTTTCCTGCACTTACTTCCTTTCTTTAGGAGTAGAGTTAAGTTAGAGCAACCGACTCTGTATGCCCTCAGGCACAGTCAACCCCTTGTATTTTTTCACAAGTTGATTTTAATATATAAAGGTATTCGGCTCATCAGCCGACCCAACAGTCTTTATTTTTCGTACATTCGGCTCATTCAGCCGAACTAGTTCTGTATTGAAGGTTTTCGAACTCGGCTGATCCGATCCCTTATCAGTCGAATCGCTTGATCCACTCGAATGGCGCAAACTTCGAGGGTCATTATTCGTAGCCGTTTCTCATCCCTACACGTTCTCCGAGGAATATCCTTGACCGGGTCAAGGGTCGGGAAATTCGGCTCTGTTTGTAGCCGAATTTTTCGACCCTTGACCTGGTCAAAGATCCTCCTTTGGAAGAGCGTCGGGGTGAGGAACGGCTCCGAACGATGATCCTCGAAATATGCGCCCTTCGACAGATCAAGCGATTCGGCTGATGAGGGATCGGATCAGCCGGGTTCGAAAACCTCTATAGTAGAATCGGTTCGGCTGGGATGAGCCGAATCCTCGAAACAGGCCAGAAAGTGGGCAGAGAGAAGAGCTGAATGGCCAAAACAATACGAGATCTGGTCGGCCTAAAGAGCCGAAAATGACTTTCTATTAAATAGAAAATGGAAAAGTACAAGAACAGGGAGTGATGCCCGTGGGGCAGACAGACTCCAAGTATATTCTACAAGGGAGTGATGCCCATGGGGCAGACAGACTCCAAGTATATTCTATAAGGGAGTGATGCCCCTGGGGCAGACAGACTCCAAAGATCTAAGTTACAAGAACTACTCCTAGGAAAGCAGTAAATGCGGAAAAGAAAAAGATTACATTTAGACTACTTCTAGAAAAGCGACAAAATGCAGAGAAAATAAGGGTGGTCTTTTGTGCGCAGGGGCAAAGACCCCTATTGCAGGCTTCAAAGTTACTATTTATAGCCCACATTATTAGTTGGTTGAAAGTAGTTGGGGGAAGTGGTTGTAACCGTGATCGTGGAAGTTATACTAACTCCTCATGGAAGTTACGCTAACTCCTCATGGAAGTTACGCCCCAGTCTTTAACCGTTCCCACCTTCTTGTCCTTCAGGCGCCTTATTGCCGACTCCTGGTGTACCACGTGTCCTTACTGGCTCATACGTGGGTTAGGTCGGCTCAATTTTGGTATCAACAATGCCCCCCCCAATGGTCTTTCGAATGAACATTCGGATGACTATTGGTGCCAAATCGACTGTTCAAAAGCACAGCCGAGAACCAAGCATTAGTTTCGCTGGTCTTGATCGGCTTTAGGAAAACGACGCTTTATCATTCCAGCCACATATATTTCGGCTTCATCAGCCGATTCTTTACTTTTATTTGATTAGTTCGACTCTTCTTGAACCGAATGTTTTTCTGTCAAGAAATTCTTCTTAAAGAAAGTGGCTATATCTCGGCTTCGTCAGCCGATTCTTCACTTTCACTCGATTGGCTCAGTTCTTCTTGAACCGACTGTTCTTCTAGCAAGGATTTCTCCTTGCCTTTGCTTTGATTTTTATATCGGCTCCATTGAAGCCGATCGTCCTCACTTTTCTTCTGAAATTGCTCGTATTGGGCAACTCGAACACCTAAATCAAATAGGTTAGAAAAATACTTATCTTCAAAATGGTCTTTTATCTTAAAATGCAGACCATTTAACACCATTTTGGCGAACTATGATTCCGGCATTCTCATAAAGCACCGGGTTTTGGCTATTTTGAAACGGTTCAAATACTCTTCGACCGTTTCATCTGACATTTGTCGGTATAAAGCCAAGTCGGCGATCGATAACTGTGGCTCCGACCTATAAAATCGCTCATGAAATTTTCTTTCCAATTCGTCCCAATCTTGGACGGAATTGGCTGATAAACTTGTACACCAAGTAAACGCCGTTTTAGTTAACGACGTGTTAAACAATCTTAATTTTAAAAATGGATCTGTCGCGGCTTCCCTACACTGCGCCGTGAATCGTGCCACATGTTCGACCGTGTTTTCGGTCTCATCTCCAGAAAATTTGTCAAACTTCGGCATTTTCCAGTTTGCCGGGTATGGATGCTCTGTGTCTATATTTGCAGGATAAGGTGATCTAAATATAGGCCGCATTGCCGGCCTTGCGCCTACTCCAATAGTATTTCGAATGGCTTCTTCGATTTGCGTATATATTTCATCATTGTTTCCCTGCAAAGGAACTTGTACTTGTGCTGCATTCGGTCCTTGTAATGGTCCGAAGTTTTGTACTATAGGATTTGCTCCTTGAATATTTGGAGCCTGCCCCCCAGCTCTAGCCCCTACATTTTGGGGCTAGTATGTTGCCATCGGCGGAGGTGGTGGCAATCCCCATATAATTTCTGGCTGTTGACCGGTATTGACGACGACCGGTCTGTAAGCCGCTTGGAATGGTGCCCCCTGGTATTGGGGCTGTGCATTTACCGGTATCGCAGGATTTTGCAATACTAGTGTCATCATAGGCCCTTGTAAGCCTGTCATTAGTTGCCCATTTCGAGT
Source organism: Ananas comosus (assembly GCF_001540865.1). Taxonomy (NCBI): domain Eukaryota; kingdom Viridiplantae; phylum Streptophyta; class Magnoliopsida; order Poales; family Bromeliaceae; genus Ananas; species Ananas comosus. Next base: position 70,228 of record NW_017893426.1, read on the forward strand.
CAATAATTATCCTATTCGTGCAATATTTTCATTATAGGCCGTGACGGCGACCAGCACCGCATCTAGTCGAGCGGTACTTTGATGGATATTTTGATCTAAAGTTTGCAGGACTCGGCTCATCTGGCCGAGCGCCTGAGTTAGACTCGGCTCTTGATGAGCCGACTGTCCACTAGTTTCTCCTTCAACTGGCAAAACTGATTGACATTCGCCAGCATTGTCTGAATCACTAGGTTGATCACTCCCAGAATTTCTAGGAACAACTCTATTACGTAGATTCATGGCGTTACCATCAGCCATAATTTATATAAAATATAAATTTACCTAAAACGTGTCCCACCGAGCGTGCCAAAATTGTTTGTAGCCGAATTTCCCGACCCTTGACCTGGTCAAAGATCCTCCTCGGGAAGAGCGTCGGGGTGAGGAACGGCTCCGAACGATGACCCTCGAAATATGCGCCCTTCGACAGATCAAGCGATTCGGCTGATGAGGGATCGAATCAGCCGGGTTCGAAAACCTCTATAGTAGAATCGATTCGGCTGGGATGAGCCGAATACTTGAAACAAGCCAGAAAGTGGGCAAAGAGAAGAGCCGAATGGCCAAAACAATACGAGATCTAGTCGGCCTGAAGAGCCGAAAATGACTTTCTATTAGATAGAAAATGGAAAAGTACAAGAATAGGGGAGTGATGCCATGGGGCAGACAGACTCCAAGTATATTCTACAAGGGAGTGATGCCCATGGGGCAGACAGACTCCAAATATATTCTATAAGGGAGTGATGCCCCTGGGGCAGACAGACTCCAAAGATCTAAGTTACAAGAACTACTCCTAGGAAAGCAGTAAATGCGGAAAAGAAAAAGATTACATTCAAACTACTCCTAGAAAAGCGATAAAATGCAGAGTAAATAACGGTGGTCTTTTGTGCGCAGGGGCAAAGACTCCTATTGTAGGCTTCAAAGTTACTATTTATAGCCCATATTATTAGTTGGTTGAAAGTAGTTGGGGGAAGTGGTTGTAACCATGATCGTGGAAGTTATACTAACTCCTCATGTAAGTTACGCTAACTCCTCATGGAAGTTACGTCCCAGTCTTCAACTGTTCCCGCCTTCTTGTCCTTCAGGCAGCTTATTGCCGACTCCTGATGTACCACGTGTCCTTACTGGCTCATACGTGGGTTAGGTCGGCTCAATTTTGGTATCAACAGGCTCCTAACAGATTGTTTCAAAAGAAAGAAAAAATTATAAATAAAACGCCTACAATAGACTTTGTGACTTAGACACGATTGAGAGTCTTATACTTCCTACAATAATAACAATCTCCCACAAAAAAAAAAAAAAAAAAAAAAAAAAAAAAAAAAAAAAAAAAAAAAAAAAACCCTATGAGTTCTCGATTGTTTCCACAATAGTTTATATGAAGTTAGAGGAATAGTTAGTGTTAGAAGTTAGATGAAGTCAAAAGTTAAAAAGTTACAGATAAAGTTAAAGTTAGAATAAAGTATTTTCGCTCCTTTTTTGGTCCTGAAATCCCAAATATGAATTGGATGAAATTCATAACAATTTACCCTACAATCACTTTTCGGTTGTAACCTTACAACTTTACCATTCAAGACTCCCTATTTCTTAACTTCGCTAATTTTATTACTCTTTTTTTAATTACTAAACTCGAAATAATTTTAATATTAGATAATAGAATTACAATTTTGGAATAAAGGCTATAATCCTGCAAAACATAGGGCATGCTTGTTGTACTCAAAGTAGATGAGAGCAAAACTTGGTTTCAAAGCCCACTTCTGTTGTTTAATTCGCTAGAAGATCAATTTCCCATGTAACCCAAACTTTTCTAAAATGTGGAATTGACTTCACTTCCAATCGTACAGAAGCTAATTATGAAAAAAATTAATAATAATTAATTGAAAATAACTTTTCTCCTTGTCCTTATCTTAGTGTAAACTTTTTTAGTAAAATAGATTAAGAAAATAATTGTAGTTTTCAAGACATTTATTTTTTATCAGACAATCAAGCGAACAACTATAGTAATTTTTCTTTTCACCTTTAACTTTATTGTAATAATGAATTTTCAGCTTAAGCACACTTACTACAAACAAACAAATAAAGCGTTGGCATTTCTCTCGGAAACAGCGTTCCCTGTAGACCCATAGGATTCCGTGCAGTTTTTTAGGCAAAATTGTCGGGCTCTGATTGGGGGAAATCGACGGGTTTCCCCAGCAACTTCTTGATCTCTCGAGATTTACACAGAGAGGGCCTCTTCTACATTTTTTTTTTCTTTTTTTTGGGGTTTCTTTGTTATTCAATCGCAATCTATATATAATTATATTATATATAGATATATATATATATATATATATATTTAAAAGAAAAAAACTATTATTTCACAAGAAACAACATACAAATTATTATCATTATTATTCTTACTCGTCCGTCATACTCTCTTTAGCCAGTAGAAATACACACATACAGATTAAGCAAAGCACATACATGCATACATATAATAAAAAGTTATTTTTCGGATTGATATAATATATATATATATATATATATATATATATATATATATATATATATTTTACTTAGTGGAGGGAGTGAAGGACATGAGCTGGCGAGATTTGAGCCAGGGCCTGTCCCAGACGACGGCATTGTAGATCTTGTGGGAACCGTCGGGGGCGGCGACGGCGATCTTGAGGTAGTACTGCATGCCCTCGACGACCTGCTGCTGCGCCTCCACCACCTTCACGAACGCCAGCGGATTCGCGTCGCGGCCGCGCAGGCGGTTGTTGTACTCCCCCACGGAGAACCGCCCGAGCTCCTGCACCTCCTTGTTCGACCCCACGTGCTTTATCTTCGTCAGCCCCCCCACCTTCGGCTCGTCCACAGCGTGAACTGCTGCAGTCAGAAGAAGAAGAGCAGCGAGAAGCAGCAGCAGCAGCGGCAGCGGTGCCGACCGAGGAGAGGAGTGGATTGAGGTTTTCATGGTTCAGATCGAAGAGATCTATTCTAGTCTAGATAGATGAATACACGGAGAGTGGGAGAGAGAGAGGGCTTGTTGTGCTGGTTTCTTTGGTTTCTGGGGGTTTTGGTTTCTGGGGGTAGTGGGTGGTTGCGGGGCTAATAAATAGGCGTTAATGTGTCCGGTCACGCGGAAATCAGCCGCGTTCGTGTCAAACGGGCCGGGCGGCCCGCGGCCCGTCCGGCCTGGCACGAGAGTGGGCCGGGCCAGGCACGGCACGGCACTGTAGCGTGCCGTGCCGGCCCGGCCCGACCAGTTAAATCGGGTCGTGCTGGGCTTCGCTCCCGCGGCCCGATGGCCCGGCACGGCCCGGCACCACATAGGTCCAGGCCGTGCCGGGCCTAGAGGGTATCCAGGCCCGTCCCGGCACAGCACTGCCCGGCCCTTGAGGCCTGGCACTCCCGAGCGGGGCCCAGGCTCTGCAGCACCCAACACCCAACCCAACCCCAACTCCCAAGGCCCTGCAGCACTCAACTCCTGTGGCTTTGGGACTCCCAAATGAGAGTTGGGCTGTGGCTTTGGGAGGGGCTTGGACTAAAATGCCCCTCCCAACAGTCAAAAATTTGACTGTTGGGATGGTATTTTTGTCTAAAAAATTTAAAATTTTTAAATAATTTAATTTAAAATTTAAAATTTTAATATTTTTATAAATATATTTTAATTTTTTACTGATATATATTTTTTTAAAAATTAATATTAATATTTTTATTTTTCAAAAAATTTAAATATTTTTAAATAAAATTAATAAAATAAAAAAGGGCTGGCCGAAGCCCGGCCCGGCCCGGCACGGCCCGTGCAGTCCGGGCGGGGGCCGTGCTAGGCCGGGTTCCAAAAAAATTTGGCCGGCACGGGCACGGCCCCGATTTTTGGGGCTGGCCGTGCGGGCTGCCCCTGGCCCGTTTCGGCCTGGAAAATGTGGGCCGGCCCGGCACGGCCCACATTACATCCCTACGTTCATGGCTACAAATATCTCAAATTTTACATTATAATATATAATTATATATATATATATATATATATATATATATATATATTAATATATTATATATTATCTATTATTATATATATATATATATATTCGGTGAAAATAAAAATCTTATAAAACGTGATAATATAAATTAAAAATTAGATTAATGATATTGATTATTTTTATTATAGTATATAGATTTTTCGATATCATTTTATATATATATACATATAGAGCGAGGGTACTATGCTTTCTCGAAGCACAGAGCCTTCCGTGCTTTGGGTCGTTTTCGATGTTTCGACTTTCTAATCGTCGATCGACTCCGTTAAACTTGATCTACAGTATTTGAAGTACTTAGAAAATAAATTTTTAGATTTTTCAATATCATTTGCTAGTGATCGAAGGGGTTCAAAATAAATAATTTTAATGACCGTAGTGAGCCGTTTGCAAGTTTAACGGTGTAGAATTATCCAAATCACGTGAAATTTTGTAGAAAGTTCTTATACTATTATAATAAGATCAATATCTTCGATCTAAAATTTTTTAATATCATATTATCATAATTGTAAGATTTTATTTTCAGCCGTTGATTTGAGCCTCTTCGTTCACTAGGCAAATAATATAAAAAAATCAATATTTATTTTCTAGGTATTCAAATATCTAGATCCAAGTTTAATGGAGCCGATCGTACGATTCGAAAATCGCAACATGGAAAACGACCTGAAAGCACGGAAGGCTCCGTGCTTCCAGAAGCATTAGTAGCCTCACTCTATGTATATATGTATATATATATATATATTATGTATATATCATAATATATATTATTATAATATATATATTTGATATATCAATATGTATGTATTAATATATGTATGTATATGTATATGTATGTATATATATATTATGTATATGTATATGTATGTATGTATATGTTAGTATGTATATGTATTATATGTATGTTATGTATATGTATGTATATGTATGTATGTATATGTATGTATATGTATGTATGTATATGTATGTTATATATTTATATATAATATTATATATTATATATATATATATATATATATATTTATATATATGTAGTCTTGTGTGTATTAGGAGTATGGAGCCTCCGTGCTCCTAATCGTTTTCGATGATGGAGCTTCCGAATCGACGATCGGTTCGTTAGACTTGATCTAGTGTATTGAACTATGTAGAAAATAATTTTTATGCTTTTTCGGTACGTATCATTTTCCTAGCAGTCAAAGGGTTTAAAATCAACAATTTTTAATGGTTAATGTATACCATTTGCAAGTTTAACGGTGTAGAAATATTCAAATCAGATGAAATTTTGATAGAAAATTCTTTATACTATTTACAACAAGATCAATATATTTGGTCAAAAATTTTAATGCTATATCACCACATTTTGTGAGATTTTTATTTTCAGCCGTTGATTTTGAACACTTTCGATCCTTAAGTAAATGATATCAAAAAGTCATAAAATTTATTTTCTAGATATATTTCAAATATATTAGATCAAGTCTAACGGAGCCAATAGTCGATTCGGAAGCTCCATCATCGAAAACGGCTTAGGAGCACGGAAGCCTCCGTGCTCCTAATAGCACACAAGATCTACTATATATATATATATATATATAGAACTAGGCTGGAATACTATCAATAGCACCAAGCTATTGGTGCTATTAATTTTTTAGCCCTTGAATTGAGAAATGGATGGTTATGATGATGTGAGTCCCCTAGGGGTTGAGTGAGTGGTTGGTTGAATAATATATTCTAATAAGTAAAAATAATCAAAGGGTTAAATTTAACGAGGAAAAACTTGATAGTATCAAATCTTTGATGCTATCTATAGTTCCCCAGCCGGACTCTATATATTATATTGGATTGCGGGTAGTTTGACACTTTACCGTTAATGGGTTATAAACGTTTGCTTTTGGTTTTTTATGTTTTCAAGACTACATTGCCTATATGATCCAAACTATACACATTGATTTAAAAGGGTGATTCGGCCATACATTTTTCAAGTTGATATCCATATTGATATTGCCTTTGCTGTAGTGAAAGTTGGCTTTGGCATGCGTATAACTTGTGCTGGTTTGGATCATCACCCTTTTTCCCTTTCCACCTTTTGTCCCAAGAATTTACTTTAGCAACATTTAATATCCATTTAATATCTATTTGGTGCTTCTCTCGTAAACTGATTTATCAATGCTGAATTCCCTCTTCCTGATGGTTTAATAATGGACAGGAGAGTGAAGGCGCCACAGAAGAAGCAAAGAAGAGCAACCACGCCCTCAGGAAGCTCGAGAAGCGGCAACAAAATCGTACGCTTGACCCACACATCGAAGAGCAATTTGCCAGTGGGAAGTTGCTGGCCGGCATCTCTTCTCGCCCTGGCCAATGTGGCCGAGTTGATGGGTAAAGTGGCCTTTCCCCTTTCTGGCATAAAATGCAGATAACCTTTTGATGTGGCCGAGCTGATGGGTAAAGTGACTATTGTCCTTTCTGGCATAAAATGCAGATAACCTTTTGGCTGCGTTTGGTTCGGGTATAAATAAGAACTGCTAGTTCTTGGAATAGATACAAGTTCAGATATAAGCAGGAACTAGACAAATTTTACGTTTGGATGAAAATTAGGTTGTTCCTAGTAATAAGATAAATAGTATTTGGATGATTAGATTGGAACAAGAGGAATAAGAGTTATAATTTGAAATTAAAATTATATTATGTAATTAATAGTAATAAAAATATTACTTAAAAATAAATAAAAAATTAATTATTAATAATTAATTATAAATAATAAATTAATAATATGGATGATCTAATTAATAATAATAATAATAATTATTAATTATTAATAAATAATAATAATTATTAATTATTCTTATTAATTAATTATAAATAATAAATTATTAATAATATTGATTATCTAATTATTAATAATAATTAATATTAATATTTATTAATAAATTATTATTATATTTATTATTATTTAATTATAGAATAATAATTAATAATAATATCCATTATCTAATATTAAGAATAAGAATTATTAATTAATTATTAATAAATAATAATAATTATTAATATTAATTATTAATTACAAATAATAAATTATAATAATATCGATTATCTATTATTAAGAATAAATTATTAATAATTATTAAAAATATAATTATTATTATTAAAATAATAAATTAATAATAATATCGATTACATTATTAAGAATTAAAAATTATTAATAATTAATAATAAATAATAATAAATATTAATTATAATAATTAATTATAAATAATAAATTAATAATAATATCGATTGTCATTAAGAATAATAATTAAATAATATTAATAAAAAAAATAATAATATATTAATTATTTTTAATTATATAATAATAAATTAATAATAATATTATCTAATTATAATATTTAATTATAAATAATAAATTATTTATTTATTAAAGTTAATTAATAATAATTTAATAAATAATTAGATTAATTAATAATTTACTGCCATTAAAATTAAATTTAGATTTTAATTAATCTTGTTTCTCATCAAGGAACAAGTTTGTTCCAGGAAACGGGTGGAACAGCAGTTCCAGCCTTATACCAGCTAGTTTCCAGATTCTGGGAACTACTGTTTCCGGGAACCAACATTGCGTTTGGGAACAAAGGGGGGACAAGGCTTATTCCCCCTTGTTCTCGAACAACACATACCTTGGATATATCATGATATGTGCGTACTTGTATATATATATATATATATATATAATATATATTATAGAGAGAGAGAGGAGAGGAGAAGAGAGAGAACTGAGAGAGGAGAGCGCGGGGGAGAAGAGAGAGAGACGAGAGAGAGGAGAGAGAGCAGGACTGCTGTGCTCTCAGGATCTGAGCCGTTTTCGACGATGGAATTTCGAATCGACGATCGGCTCCGTTAAACTTGATCTAGCGTATTTGAAGTTTCTAGAAAATAATTTTTACAATTTTTTGATATCACTATACCTAGTGATCGAAATGATTCAAAATCAATAATTTTTAATGGTTGATATATTGCCGTTTTCAAGTTTAACAGTGTAGAAGTATTCAAATCAGATAAAATTTGATACAAAATTTTTATACTATTTGCAACAAATCAATATTTCTGATCAAAAAATTTAGTGCTATATCACCATTTTTTATAGAATTTTTTATTTTCGCCGTTAAAAATTATTAATTTTGAATTCTTTCGATTGCTAGGTAAATGAAATTGGAAAATCGCAAAAATTATTTTGTTAGAAACTCAAATACGCTAGATCAAGTTAACGGAGCCGATCGTCGATTCGAAAATTCCATCATCGAAAACGGCTTCAGGAGCACAGAGACCTCGTGCTCCTGAGAGCACACAGCCCTGCTCTCTCTCTCTCTCTCTCTCTCTATTGTATATATATATTATAATATATGTATATATATATATATATATATAGTATTATATATACATATATATATGGTAACTAATATATTTATATATATTATATACATATAATATAAAATAATATTATTATATATAGTAATATATATTGTACGTACATATATATATATATACATATATATATTATATATATATATATATATATATATATATATATATATATATACCTCTGTGCTCCTGAGAGCACACAGGCCCTGCTCTATCTAATATATCTTAAAAATTTGAGCATAGAACTTTTAAATTCAAGAATCAAAAGAATGTTAACCTTATATTAAGATAGTTTAAGTATTTTCTATCAAAATTTAAAAAAATTTAGATTCTTCTACACCGTTAAACTTGCAAACTCGCCACAATAGCCATGAAAATTGACAATTTTGAAATTGTTTGATCATTAAAATAAATTATGTCGAAAAATATAAAATTTTATTTCTAAAAAAATTAAATATCCTAGATCATTTTTACGGTGTGGATCTTTGTTTGAAACACTCTAAGATCGAAAACGAGACTATAGTACCAGAGCCCCGGTACTATAGATAGTAATAGGAGACTAGCTCTCTCTCTCTCTCTCTCTCTCTCTCTCTCGTCTTAATATATAATATATATATATATATAGAGTCCGGCTAGGATACTATCGATAGTAGCTTGGTGCTATCGAGTTTTCCACCGTTAGATTTAACTCTTTGATTATTTTTAACCGTTAAATTATACAATCAACCAACCACCCACTCAACTCTAGAGGGTCCACATTATTCTAACCACACATTTCTTAATTCAAGGGCTAAAAAACTAATAGCACCAATAGCTTGGTGCTATTGATAGCATTCCAACCTAGTTCTATATATATATATATATATATGTGTGTGTGTGTGTGTGTGTGTAGAGTCCTGTTGGGATACTATCGATAGCACGAAGCATTTGGTTTTTCTGCCGTTAGATTTACCTCTTTTATCATTTTCATCCGTTCAATTATACTATTCAACCAACCACCGATTCAACCCTAGGGGGCCCTAACCGCACATCTTTTAATTCAAGAGCAGAAAACTTAATAGTACCAAGTCATTGGTGCTATTAATAGTATTCCAGCCTAGTTATATATATATATATATATATATATATATATATATATAGAGAGAGAGAGAGAGAGAGAGAGAGAGAGAGAGAGAGATAGGCTGGTATACTATCGG
>NW_017893427.1:0-12180 GCF_001540865.1 Ananas comosus
TTAGAATCTTTTCACTATCATGGCACTACCAACATAGTCCCAAAGCATGTCATGGTTATCTACTTTAGGGTCAAAAGAATGTCATTGTTTTCTATTTTGTACTCAAGCAAGCAAAAAGAGAATGTCATGGTTCTCTACTTTACCTGAGCATAATAACTTGTCTCATAATTACTCAACTAAACTGACAGGAGTACGAATACTTTGTGCATGAAGATTCTCTACTTCATAGAGATTCTATTTCAATTAGATCAACATTATGGCCACATGATGCACGTACTTTACCAATCACATTACTCACAATCACGCATAACTATACCAACTCTATGGTACATATAGAATATAGGGGAGCTTCACTTGCTCTGGTTAGGTCAAACCCACCTAGTACTAGGCTCCAATCAGTCCCCAAAAGTCCATAATTCAGCTCCACTAGGCCTCAGCCCTGCTGTAAATCGAAGTGATTACATAAGAATCCAATTTCAGCAAATTCTCAATTAATACGAAGGGGAAGCTTAATTCCCTGTTTCGGCTCAGTTTATTACCTCACGTTCAGCTTCCAGAAGGCCCTCCAATGCCAAACGAAGGCGGCCCAAAGGTCAAATATCCTCTCGCTGCGAACAATACCGAAACGACGTCAAAATGCTTGTATATGAGCTTATATGGTTCAATTCTTGCGAAATTAAATTTCTAACGGAAATTCCTGCTTACCCTTGGTTAGAGTAGCTTCCAAACCAGCTTCTAAGAGTACAAGTTCAGCTCAACGAAGCTCAAAGACCTGCTGCGAAGAAATAATCCCTAATTGCTCAAACAATTGCATTTCGTTTCGATTTAGCTTCATAAATGGCTAATAATTCCAATTAAGCTTTAAAGTAGCTTATCCCTGGTCTAAGAAGGTTAGTTCACATCTAATTAGCTCATCCTTAAAAGCTGAAATCTCAGTTTAAGTCAGTTGGAAGCAAAAACTTCAAAAGCAACACATAATCGACTAATAGAACGTTGATAATAGAGAAAATCAAGTCGTTTACCTTCTCAAGCTTCCAACCAGCACCTCACTGGTTCAGAGCTGCGAAAAGCTCTCCAAAATACTCTCTCACACGTCCACGTGAGCTCTGTGACACCCTCAACCAGCGAAGATCGAGCGAGGCGACGAAAACGAGCGAAATCGTCGAATTCTTTGTAGAGAGAGAAAAACCCTAGAGAGAGAGAGAGAGAGGAAGGTGGAAGAACACTCTCCTGAGCTCCAGCAACCTTTACTGAGCTCCCAAAGTCGTGCTGGGTCAATTAGATAGGGATCAAGATGTGAAATGACCAAAAGACCCTTGCTGCCATGCTTCTGCCAGTCTGTACCGGTACAAGGTAATGGCAGTACCGGTACAGCAAGCAGAAAACACTGATTTCGCCAGATCAATGCACTTTCTTGTTTTTAGCTTTCCAATCACCCTCTAACTTGTCCAAAAACTTGTCCAAGCCTTTTAGAATATGTAGGATAGTTCCACATTGCCTTCCACACACTCGAACTCTGCAATTTGCAAAAGTTCAGTGTGTTACAGTATTGGAATGCTTTAAAAAGAGTTTTGAGATATCTGAAAGGGACTGTATCTTGTGGATTACATTACATTGGTTTTCCTGCAGTGTTGGAAGGATATAGTGATGCTAATTGGATTAGTGATACAGCTGATGTAAAGACTACTAGATTTGTTTTTTCTCCTAGTATGAGCAACTGTTTCTTGAAAATCAACTAAACATTTTTTATTGCTAGAAGTACTATGGAATTTGAACTTATAGCTTTGGATTCTAATGTAGCAGAAGCTAAATGGATTAAAGAGTTTCTTTATGATTTGCCACTGATGAGAGACCTTTAGCACCTATATGTATTCATTGTGATTGTAGATCTGCAATAGATAAGTGTGCACAAGAGAATGTGGAGACTAAGATGAATAGATTTATTAAAGTAAGACATAAGTTCATTTGACAGAATTTGATGGAAAATGTGTTTGGATTGGAATTTGTGAAATCTACGAATAATTTGGCTGATTAGCTTACGAAGGGATTATTTAGGATAGTAGGATAGTGATCCTAGAATCGTCGAGAGGATGGGGCTCAGCCTACAATAGAAGTTACCGGCGACGGCAACCAAACCTGTTGCAGGTTCAATGGGTAGAAACAAGTCGAACAGGTAGTTGTGAGGAGCACTATTTTATATCCTCATCCCTATGGTGATAGTGCTCATATCTGCAAATGGATAGTAAGGGCATTGGCCTTGAATAGCTCCGAGACCTATTGTGACACCCCAATAGTCCAACATCGGATGGAAATAGAGTTGTCATTGAGTATATAAAGGATTCTACCCTAGTAATAATAATTGGGCTTAAGCATTTTGGGTCGGTGGTTTTGGCCTAACGAGTTATTATTGCTAGCAGGTTGGGTCATTACACTTGGTATCAGAGCCAGTTCACCAGCCGGAAGTGTGAGATGAGTCTTGGCTGAGCCAGGGTTGTAATGACAAACTAAGCCAGGGTCGGTGATTGACAGACTAAGTCAGGTCAGAATGACAAAGGCTAGTGAGATAAGTCTCACATTGCTTGGTGATCTTGGGCTGTGTGTGTTTAGGGCTGACGATGACATCAGCACCTAAACGGGGGGAGTCTGTAACACCCCAATAGTCCAACATTGGATGGAAATAGGGTTGTCATTGGGTATATAAAAGAATCTACCCTAGTAATAATAATTGGGCTTAAGCATTTTGGGTCGGTGGTTCTGGCCCAACGAGTTATTATTGCTAGTGGGTCGGGTCGTCACACCCAAATAATCTCACATTGGATATGAATGGGGATGTGATTGGATATATAAGAGACTTAGACACTAGTAATAATAACTGGGCTTAAGTATTTTGGGTCGGTGTTTGGGCCTAATGAGTTATTGTTGCTAGTGGGCTGGGTCGTTACATTTGGTATTAGAGCCAGTTCATCAGCCGAAAATGTGTGGCGAGTCTAGACTGAGTCAGGGTATGAAAGATAAGGTGATAGGCTATGCCGGAGTCTAAATGACAAGGAGATCGGCTATGCCAAGATCTGGATGACAGGGCTAGCGAGACGAGTCTCACATCGCCTGGTGATCTTGGGTGTGTGTGTGATTGGACTGACGAGGACATCGCTTGGTGATTCTAGGTTGTGTGTGATTGGACCGACGCGAACATCAGGGCCTTAACGGGGGGAGTCTGTGTCACGCCCAGGTATCAGCGGAAGCATACCTGGTACATGCAGAGACCCGTCATATACCTATAGTATACAAGACGTATACTAAAATCATGTCAGAAAAGCAACAATCAGTAGAAGAATCTAACATGATATTAGAGCCTGAAATGTATAGATAGTACTATATAACCACTAGAGAGTAAATAGTACAAGTCCACTAAACTCAATGAAAGAATAGATACATAAAACTGTAAAGAACAACTCACACAACAGAAATACATCACAAGGTTACCAAAAACTATATACAAGTGGTAGTCTCTCTATACACTGGTATACATCACCATCGTCGACAAAAATCATAGCAGTAAGGTGATCACCTAGTAGGACTCCACACTATGCTTAGCTAGACGCGACTCCCTTGCCGCGATCCCTAGCCTCTCCCGAAGTGGATGGCTCTGTGAACAAAGAACAACAAAGGGCGTGAGAACTATTAAACAATAGTTCCCAGTGGGTAAGCCGCTGACCTCAGCGATTTACACCACTAGGTTCATGATATATGAAAAGAAAGCAGGTATATCCATTGCATGATAAAAGTAATAATGCTAAAAACAACTAGTAAATGCTAAAATTACTAGGTTTCCAAGATCTTAGTTGTGACATGCAAGTAAAAACTAAACTACATAAGTAAGCATGCTATATAACTCACGAATGCCCACTATCAAGTAGTGACTAATAGCAATACAATTTAGTATTTTGTTCAGTCCATACGGATCTACACAAGGTAGTCCAGCTTGCGCTGCGCCGAATGGCCCCGTGGTAGTATACACTCCGCACGACAATCCACTTCGGCACCCAATTCCGCACGGGCAAGCAATCTGTCGCGTAGGCCAACTCTGGAGTGCCGGCTTGTGAGGAGCGACCCTCACAAGCATGTGCGAATGAGCATAATGGCAAGCAAGCATGATCCATAGTACAAGGTCCTCAATCGTCACATCTCAAACATGGAATGACCTCTACCGACCTATAGGTCGGGATTTAAATATAATAACAAATGCTAGTTATCAACTAAAGCATAATTAATAACATGAAGTACATGTTAGTTTCATCCATAATATAGCAAGTTTAACTTATTTATTCAAGCATAATAATCACATTCTAATGCAGATTTCATATGTTCTATACATATGTGTCAATGATCAGGATAACGAATAATATATCATTCTTGCTAATTTAAGCATAGTATATTTACTCATAACTTGTCTACACAAGTATAGATGTTGTCATGCAAAACTTTAGCGTTAATAGCTCACTCTACTTAATAGAGTATAATCTCCCAGATGACATACATTTTGCTAGTATATTCAATGACTCGTTTATGACGCCGTTAGCGACACACAAATACATCTTTTAGTTCTATGCCTAAAGATAAGAACATAGAGAGAATTCACCCATTTCGGTGAGGTCAAACCTACCAACTAATCGACGATTCTCGTCGATCTCGCAATTGCAGGAAATCCGAAGTCTCCAAGTCTCCTAACAATGAATCGAAAATCAGCTAAAAGCTGAATTTAGATACCTATAGCAAAATCTCAGCTATTCACCTAATATAAACTAAATTCTCACCTAGGTTTAGACTAAAGCCAAACCTTTACTTCAATCCAGGTGGAAGCACCCCGCAATCAGCTTAATCCAGCTCAAATGAGTCCCAACATTCAGCTCAAAATGATCCCTAATCCTACTATGAACATAGTTCCAAAACTGCATCACTACCTTACCAATAGACCTAATATAGCATAAACACAAGGCAAGTGGTGAACTATATAATCACCTTCTCCAAACTTCAATCCAACTTTCCCTTAGCTTAGGGTCGAAGAATCAGCTCCAAAATCTGCTCCAAAAGTCACCAAAACCTAGTTGCAGGATTCACATCCTCTGCTGCAAACCACAACCAAAATCAACATTGATACTCTCACTACCATGCTCAACAAAGAAGAAAGTAAGTAATTTACCTTCTTAGACCATTAACTCAACTCCAAATGAGTTAGGGTACAACAAAACACTTCGTTTCAGCTGCTGAAATCTCCTCCCAATTCAGCTGGTAGCACAAGAACCCAAAGCCACTTAAATCCGCTACTATAGCGTAGAACTTGAAAGAAGTCAGATAGTTTACCTTTTCAATCTTCAACTCAACTATATATTGGATTAAAGCTGTGGAATAACTCTAGAAATCTTCTTTCCACCAATCTACAAAAGCTCCAAAGCCTTTTTACCTCAGCTGGTAGCAAGAAAAGAGAAGAAACAACTCAAAACACTATTTCTCCTTTAGAGAGAGAGAAAAACCTAGAGAGAGAAAGTGAGAGAGGTGCAAACCCTCATCTCTAAGCTTCAGCATCTTCTAATCAGCAGGGAGGGTCATGCTGGGCTTTAGGGATAAGATTGGAGAGTGAAAAGACCAAATTCACCCCGCTGCCACGCAGCAGCCTGCATTCGGTACCGGTACCCAATCTAGTATCGGTACCCAATACAGAATGGAGGAAAGTGCATTTTGCAATGCACTTTCGGTCTTCCAACTATTTGCTCATTCCGTTACCTTGTCAAAAACCTTCCTACAACCCTTTAAAAGTTGTGGGTTCACTCCAACTACCAATCCCACTCTCGAACTCCACAATTTGCCGAGTTCAGAGTACTGCAGTCTGTCACACCCCAATAATCCCACATCGGATGTAATATATTGAAACTTCGGTAGGATGTACCGAACTTCAGTTAATTGACCGGAGTGTGGTGTTGGCCGGGATGGTGAGGCCCATAAGATGTTCCGAATGTCTTGGAGTGGTTTGGAACGGTGTGTGGGACCTTGGAGAGCAAATTGGAAAGTTTTGAAACGTTTGAGAGTGCTTTTGCTCTCGCGGTCCGGACCCTTGCAGCAAGGTTCAGACCCTAGCTACGAAACTGCAAGAAATTGCCCTCGGGGTCCAGACCCTAAATGCAAGGTCCGGACCCCGTACACGCAGAAAGTCTGGGAGGTCCAAAATAGTATTTTTGTGAGGGGCCTAGGTGTAATTGTCATTGGGGAGATTTCTTATATGGGTTTTATGCCCTAAGTCTCATTCCCCTCATGAGAGAGAAAGAAGTCTCCCATGAGGGGATGGAGAGTGGAGAGTGAGAGAAGCTCTTTCTCTCTCTAGGAGCTTCTCCCACTGTCCACTCTCTCTCTTTCTCTCTTCCTTTCTCTAGGGTTTGCTCCAAGGGTAGAGTTTGGAGAAGAAGAGGACTTGTTGGGAGTGAAGCTTGGCTATTGTGCAAGGAGTTGAAGAAAAAGCTTGAACTTGAGGTGAGTTCATGTGAATATGAGTTAGGGTTTGGCTAAATCTTTTCTAGTTGTGGTTTCTAGAAGATGATATGCTAGGTTAAACTATGAATCTCCAAGAAAAATTGGGTATTTGTTCGTTATGGAAACTCTAGGGTAAAAAATGTGAATTTGTTAAGTATGAGATCTAACTTGGGTTTGATCTCTTGTAACCCTAATTGAAGTATAAATCGACGTGTTGGGAGACTCGGATTGGGATTCCGATAAGTCTACGTCGAGATATTGAGGAAAAATCCTGTTTCGGCTTCGTTTGTCGTAGGTCGGGGGAAAATGGCGACCATAAATTGGGAAGCTCGAATTCTAGCATCTTAGCATCCCTACGAGGTTGGTGGTGCTATCCGAAACAATTGGATTTCTTTTTATGTCTAAGTCACTATTTGAGCATGTATGTGTATAAATAGGATTCATGCATTGTAGGGTTAAATGGTAATATGTTGGTACTCTTGTATGTTTTTAGTATAAAGATGCATATGAGTTGGCAATGGAATATTGGACATTTGTGAACCCTATAGATGTATGAATTGGGACATGAACCTAGCCAAGATAAAAAAACATGGTGACATTGTGACAAATGATTGAAATAGCACCTTGTGGTATTGAATGCTAGTGAATGGAACACTTTGTGTGTTGTGGCATTAGTGGACATGGCATCCTCATGATTACTCACCTATAGTCTTATGCTTGAGGGCGGTCGCTCCTCCTTGAGTGATGAGCTCCGGAGTGGTCATTACTGGGTCGTAACGGGTATCTCCCAAGAAAACGGTCTCGTTGGGTCGTAGCGGTATCTCCCCGATTATAGGGATTTGGTTGGTGAGTTTTGGGGCTAAACCTACGGGTTAGCCAAAAGGATTGGGTATTGATAATGGCAATCGGCATGCATCATGAGCATCATATTTATTGGTTATTATTCTTGTTCAGACATAGTAGCTGCATTTGTTTAGAAATGGCTATCTATCTGTTTATCTTATACTTATGCTTGTTTAGACCTAGTGAGAAAGTCGGCGGGGTTGGCGGCCGAACCCACTGGAAACTTCTTATAGTTCTCACCCCACCATTTTTACAAATCCGGACCCGAGTGAGCCGGTTGAGGATCGCGGTAAGGGCATAGCGCCCTAGGTAGTGGACACTCGTGCATTAGTTGTACCCTCATTTCATCTTTTGGTATGTGATGAAAGGTGTAGTGTAATGGACATGTATAAATGATGTATATGGCACATGTTTTGAGGAAGGATATGTGATGTACTTTGGAAAAAAGGGATGTAAACTATGGTATGCTTGTATTTGGTTAAATANGGCTGGCCGAGGTGGCGGCGGCGGCGCACTGGGCAGCTCGGGGCGGCAGCGGCCGGCGGCCTGAGGTCGGGGAGGTGCCTCACGGTTGGTCCGGGGCGGCGGCGACGCAAGGGGGAGGCCGCACTCAAGCCTCAGCCCGAGTTCGTGCTGGGGCGGCCGCAGACTGCAGAACTAGCAGCGGCGGCGCAGGCGACGGCGACAGGCGACGGGGGAGGTCACCGGGGCTCCCGGGGAAGGCGGCGGGACAGGTCTCAGGCGGCGGCGGCGCGCGGCCAACTGCTGCTACTCGGCTCGGCGGAGCCCTGTCCCAGGCAGCAGCGGCCATCTAGGGCTGCAGCGGCGGCGCTAGGCGACGACGGCGGTCGGCGGGGATGCTCGCCGGAGCACGGGGCGGCACCGGCGGAGGGTCTGGAGGTGGCGGCTGTCTCAGGCTTCCTCACAACCCGAGAGGAGAGAGAGAGAGAGAAAGAGAGAGAGAGGAAAAAGGAAGGTGGCTCCGGCGGCGGCTGGCCGGCCGGGACCCAGTCGGCGGCGGCCTGGGCGCGCGCAGCAGGGGCAGGGGAGGGAGGTGAGGGTGGCTGGGGGTTGCGGCAAGGCTAGGGTTAGGGTTTCCCATGAACAAACCCTAGAACAATCCTATATACATGGTGTAACTTTACAATTAAGTCCACCAAACCTCAGTATTTAATACTGAGTCCATCACAGCGTATGTAAAACGCGCGAACACCCCTCCATGTGCGATCCCACGCGAAACGGTACATAAAATATTGCGACTTTTGCGAAAATACCGTTTTGCCACTACCGACCTCTCCTCGATCAACGTGCGATCTCCGTAGATCCGTCCGTCAGATTTGCGAACGGATTGTACCAGTGCGATCAGCACCTCGGAGACAACAAAGCTACGATTTCGTTTCGTCTCGATCGACCACGGATTCACGACAAAATCCCACCTTTCGTTCCAATCGAAAGAAACACACAAAAATACATATAAAACATGTATTTTTGGATTTTCTCGAAATCCGTGCGTCAAACTCAAAATCCGTTAGCGCCATTAGTTCCAGAACAGCTGAACCGGTCGAAACGAGCTATTGGACCGCTATGAACGGAGTCTGATACGAGCCTGAAGCCAACTTCACACCGTGGCTTGTCCGGAAAATCGAGTTACTATTCACTTTAAGTGAAACTTGGAAATCGCGTAGAATCTCCGTTTTAACTCGATTTCTCCCGAAACTTGACGAGTGCTTTTGTAATTAAATTACACACAAAAACATCATGAACTGAGAGTTTAGCTACACTGCAAAAATCTCAGTCCTTACAGAACGCGAGTCGAACGCGAGCCGGCTCGCTCATTTGCCAGCCCTACTTATTAGGCCTCTTGGACAGCTCAATACTTGATGGGCTTTGCCTGGGAGCCCAACTAAGATTTTCATATGTGAGGTTTAATCTCATTGGAAACTAAAGGTGCGTTGTTGTTATTTATATATTGCTTCATTCTCAAATTAGTTGTTTGGGAGAAAATAAGAGTTATATTCTCGACTAAACACACGCACGCACGGCACGGGCATCAGCCGGGCGGCGGCGCGCGCGGTCCATGCACCCATTTTATTTTATTTATTTTTATTTTTTGATTTTATCTTTATTCTAATTCTAATCTGTATCTTATATAATCTTAGACTTAACTTGCGCTACACGAAATTGACGCGTTGAAGCAAGATCCTTACCTTGGATATATATATTGGACGAGGTTGCATGAGTTCAACCTGAATCTGGGCGTGCCTAAGAGCAAAATCCTATTCTCTACCTTGCTTTCTTCTGTTTTCTCACCATTGATCTTTTTCGCTAATTTTCGCCGAGCTTTCTGATATTTCGCTGGATCTCTTAAAACTTGTTGGGTTCATCTTGCGCCACCTTGAAAACATGCTGATGGGGTGGAATATGGATGTTGTATCGCTGAAAGTAATTGTCGAGAAGCCTCGCACGTGGAGGGGCAATTTCGTTTCTAGGACAGTGCTCTGCACGCCTCGATCCACAGGTCTTTTTTAATCTTTTTCTTTCCAGTATTTATTTTTTAATTTTTTTTAGAAATTTTTTTAAACTGAAATTAAACTTTCAAATTATTTTTAAAAAATATTTTAATAAAAGATCAGAAAGATTTTCGAAACATTATCATATTGAAATCATAGGAAACGATCTTTATTCTCAAATAACTTAGCTTTTAGAGAGAGGCATTGTATCACATACATTATTTCACATCGTACCAAATTTAGGGGTCTTGAGTTTCAATCCTGCCAAGCTGCAAGCTTTACTTTTAATTTCATTTTTGAAAAAGTTCATATCCCCCCTTGTGATTTACCGCATTTTAATTTTGGTGCCTTTTTTTTTTACTGTATCACTTAAAAGTACAAGGTCCGCTTATGCGCACGGTTTGACTTCCACGCTCGGGCGTGGCATTAACATGAGATTGGTGAATAAAAAGAATATTAAAATGACATTTTCTAGTAGCTTAATTTGGAGAAAAATGATCTTGCATATTATTTTACTTGGTATTAAAGTACAGGGTCTTGAGTTCAAGTTCCACCAAGCCCCGAATTCCATTTCGTGATCTCATTTAATTATTTTGTTTCTCTAGCCTATCAAAATATTTTAAGTCTAGATATGAGCAAAAATTTCCTCCAATTTAATTATTTACCATATTGGGCATTTAACTTCATCTCATATAATTATTATGTATTTCGAGCCTATCAAATTGTCAAAAATGTTGAATACGAAAATATTAGAACCCAGTTCTCCGGTAATTAAAACTTTTGGAGACAAATGACTGCATGTTCAATCTCAACAATCACAAATAAATTAAATAAGCTGGCTACTAGTGGAGGCGAGTAATATTCATTAGAAAGTAATCGAAATTTGTAGAAAAGTTAGTGTGACAAACTAAGAGGATTTAGTATATATTATCATGTGAAAAAGGAGCAACTGTTACAACAGCAAATGTGAACTAACATTCGCCTCTTGATTCAGTTAGATACCACGAAGTTGAGTTAGGTGATAAAGAGATTGCCTACTGAAGGATTTTCATAAAGTTTTGAGCCCGACTTTAAGTTCTTACGGTTGTCCATTTGTTCACATTTATAGAATAGATACAAAAGCAAAATTATGTAAAATAAGAGAATAAGAATTATGACTTATATATAGTAGAAAAGTCGGAACACATACACAGTGAGATTGTTGACAAGATTCAAAACTCTAACTCGCACCGACCATGATGTTAAGAACGTTTTTCACATCGTTTTTCCACTAAGGACTACCTTTACCTAAGATAACACTTAAAACACTCTCTTAACATTGAACACAACCTGATTCCACTCTTAAAAATGAAGACGTAAACTGTACATACTAAATTATATTATAAAAAGATTGTTGTTGGATGTTATATGTACGATACTGTTATTTATTTTCAGTTCCAGTTAGCAATAGTGTACAACCGAATATAGATGGATCTGGCTATAAGTCAGTACCAGTCAATATACAACGTTATAGATTTCAAGCTTCATTCTTGCTTAACTTATAAGATTAAACACTATTTCTATCAAACAATAGGTTTTGGTGTTTGTTACACCAAAAATTTCTTCACAAAGTCTTAAATTTTATCCACCTGCCAAATAAAAAGAAGTATAATAAAATTTTAAATATTAAAAAGTTGGTAAGTTGAGCCAGTAAAATAAAAAAATGTATTTAAATCTATAAAAAGACTTTCTTAAGTGATTATAATACTATAAATCGCAAAATGAATAGATTGTTAAATAGATATAACATAACCTCGTCCATGAAAGGTAGAAGTATGTTATTTCAAAAAAAGAAATATAAAGAACTTCTGATTGTAGATATATAAAAATTTAGAATTTTCCAACATACAGAGAGTATATGCACATGAATGAGATTAAACACAGTTTATACTTTCAAGTCAACTAGAGTAATATACGAATTTATAATTACAGTAAACATTAAAACTTATAGTTAAAATCAATAGTAAAACAAAATGTGTAGTTATACATTTACATTTAATTAAATGTGTGGTTAAGTATCTATTATCTCATCCCAACTTAAAATGAAAAATGAACTTATAAATGAAACCAGGTATTAAAAAAAAGAGATGGAAAACATGCAATTATACATGATGTTAATTTTAACTATCGTATAAAGAAATAAACAATTTTTTTATATTATAATTAATCTTATAAAAAAAAAATAGTAGTGTATTATTGAAAACAATAAAATATAATAATATAATCGGCACGTAGCGTGCCCAGTTTATGATCAAAGATATTAATT
>NW_017893427.1:12205-62306 GCF_001540865.1 Ananas comosus
GGATGCTGGGCCTCCTCTGTCTGAGGCGTGCATAACATACGCCATCGGAACCCTGTCGAGGATCTCAGACTGCCGCTGTCGGATGATCGTCGTGTTACTGCAAGAGTGCTGTGCGGGGTCCCCTGCGTCGGAGCAGAAGATTGAGGGTGCTGAAGCTGACAGAGGGTGCAGGCAAAAACTCTCGGGGCACTTGAAGCGAAAGTGCCCTCTGACCACATGAAAAACATCTGCCCCACGTTGGGACACTTGTGGCGGTATGTGAGGGCCACCACAGATAACACAACGCGATTGCGACGACGTCGGGTGCTCACGCATGCTGACGGAGAACTCGGCCCCTCGACTGTCCGATGGCCTCTCGGGATATTAGTGCGGTTTCTGAAAGATTGCTGACCATGCTCTCCCGCGCCTGGGTCTTTTCCTTTGCATCGATCACAACGTCTCTTTCCTTCATAATTTTGCCTTTCAACTATCAAGCCGATTCACCCACATCTCTGTAAGTCGAGAGGTTTTGACGCCGGGAACTAATCTGAAGTCCACGGGCGGGTCGTCGCGCCCGCCGCCGGGCGGGCGCAACTCACCTAAAAAATACGGGCCTATGTCTCATCATCTCGAACCACAAAAAAGGACGCAGTGCAGTTAATCGGGAGAACTCTCGCTCATAGTCTGCCACTGTCCTGTCCCCTGCCTCAAGTTTCTCAGATCCTTTTCATTTGGCATCTTTACACTCAGGGGAAAGTACTCGTCAACAGTAAGTCCTTGAAACCTGCTCACGTCGATGGCAGCAAATCAGTACGGGGATCCTCCCGAATATCCACACCACTGTAAGCTTCGCCGTCACGGGTCGTCGCAACCAAACCCGCATATCGTACTCAAACAAAAGTGTCATAAAATAATTTCTCCATGTGCATTAACCATTAATCAACTTACCAGGATTGCTTTCTCCCGTCAAAGGAATACGGGTTGCCAACGACGGAATTCATTTCAATGTATGCCATCATCCGCTCTCGTCCTCAGCCCACCATCTCTGGTAACCTGTACCCTTGATGCGCTACAGTACTGGTGGTGGTACTACGGTCTCCTGTCGGGTCTCCGCCATCGAAAGCTCTGGGGGGTGTCAGGTACTGGGTGACTTACTCTCACGATCACATCCCTGTCAGTACTGTAGGTAGTGGGATGGGAATCTCATCTGTCAGTCGTCTGCCCGCCGTAGGTAAAATCTTAAACCTCTATCATCCTTGTCCTGCTGCCGACGCGCCGGCATCCATCTGCTGCGCGCTAGGCGCACCTGCTGAGCAACCAAATTGACAGCTTCACAAGCTGATCTTGCACTATGGATGCCCACTAGATCCAGAAGTACGGAGGTGCCCACTTCCGCATCCGCTGCCTCAGCTGCCCAGGCGGCTTGCGAACGACGTCAAAGGCCATGAGCTGCCAGCACAAAACAAATATAGAGTAATAAAACCTATACTTTATGACCCTTTACTTCTGATATAAATTCAGCTAATTAGCGAAAGTAATAAATGTAGCGTACTAACATTCCGATGTCACCAGTTGTCGGCACCAACGTTGCCCTCTGCAAAGTTAGTAATTGGCACATTCCGATCAAACTCTACCATTCAGAGTTTATATTTACCCAATCGACGTACTTTCGTGAAACAACAACGCGTTACTTAACATCTCGCTCACGATCTATTCTTATAGTCAAGCAGGCCTTAAGGTATGCTAGGTCTATTTAAGGACTCAACCTTAGGCTCTGATACAACTTATAATCTTGTGCCCGGATACCAGCGGAAAGCATATCCGGTAGTGTACAGACGCAACACCTGCAGTATATAAGGCGTCTACAAGAAACAGTCGATAGGAGGAAACATTAGTAAAATCCTTCATGATATTCAGAGCAAAGTAACAAGTCGAATATACTAATCGGCAAAAGAACAAAGGTGTACAATCCAATCTCGGACTAAAGAGAAGTTCAAACCGTTATGTGCACTGTCCACAAATACATTATACATCACAGACAGGCTTATACAAAAGAATAAGATACAATGGTGGCTCTCTCTAACATAGGACATCACCCTCCGCGTAGCCGAGTAGCAAGGTGATCGACTAGCATGGCTTCTAGGCAATGTCTAGGCTAGACGTTGACTCCCTTGCACGGTCCCTAGCCTCTCCTTGTAGACGCTCTGTAAAAAAAACAACCACCAAAAGGCGATGAAACTATAAACAATAGTTTCCAGTGGGTCAGCCGCCAGCCTCGGGCGAATGACACCACTAGGTCATGATGCACTGAATGAAGCAAAGAGTAGTAATTGATGATTTATATACTTATGCAATGCGTAAAAGTAATGAGCATGTAAGCCATGTAATCATTGTAGTCTCACAGTAATGAATCAAGCTTGAATAATAAGAAGCATAACAACTACTATAATAGAACAGAAGCCATAAATATGTAAGGTAAACTACTGTATCACTGTAATGTAATCATTCATTACTGTTCCATTTTCCTTTAGCACTTATTTCATCATAGGGATTCTACTCAAGATAGTCCGGCTGTGTCCGCACCTAATGTCCGTGGTAGTTTATTACACTCACCCACGACAATCCACTTCGGCACCCAATCCGCGCGGGCGAGCAACTGTCGGTCAGGCCAACTCCGACAGTGCCGTTGTAGGGACGACCCTCACAACTGTGGCGACTGAGCACGATGGCAAGCAAGCATATTCCATGTCCACATGTCTCAATTATCATATTTCATTGGCAATATTCTCATCTCGATCCGTCCGATCGGAATTTTCATATAACAAATATTAACAACAACTAGAAGTCACTAGTTTAGTAAGCATGCTAAGAGTAATGTAATTTCACCTGCATTAGAATCTTTTTCACTAATCATTGCATACCAACCATAGTCCCAAAGCATGTCATGGTTATCTACTTAGCGTCAAAAGAATGTCATGTTTTATAAAAAATTTTCTTTTTTTTGTACCAAGCAAGCAAAAAGCGAGAATGTCATTGGTTCTCTACTTTACTGAGCATAATAAAACTATGTCTATAATATCAACCTAAACTGACAGGAGTACGATACTTTGTGCATGAAGATTTCTACTTCATAGAGATTATTTCAATTTAGAATCAAAATTATGGACATGCATGCACGTACTTACCAATCACATTACTCACAATCACGCATAACTATACCAACTCTATGGTACATTATAGAATATAGGGGAGCTTTCAACTTGCTTGGTTAGGGGCAACCCACCTAGTACTAGCTCAAATTCAGTCCCAAAAGTCCATAATAGCTTCCACTAGGCCTCAGCCCTGCCTGTAAATCGAAGCTGATTAAAAGAATCAATTTCAGCAAATTTCGCATTAGATACGAAAGGGGAAGCTTATTCCCTTTTTCGCTCGATTTATTACCTCACGTTAGCTTTCAGAAGGCCCTCCAATGCCAAACGAAGGCGGCCAAAGGTCAAATATCCTCTGCGCTGCGAACAATACCGAAAAGACTTCAAAATGCTGTGTATATGAGCTTATAGTTCAATTCTCGCCGGAATTAAAATTTCTAACGGGAAATTCCTGACTTTACCCTTGGTTAGAGTGAGCTTCCAAAACCAGCCTTCTAAGAGTACAAAGTTCAGCTCAACGAAGCTCAAAGGACCGGGTGTGCGAAGAAATAATCCCTAATTCTCAAACAATTGCCATTTCGTTTCGATTTAGCTTCATTAAATGGTAATAATTCCAATTAAGCTTTAAGTACTTATCCTGGGTCTAAGAAGGTTATTTCACATTTATTAGCTCATGCTTAAAAGGTGAAATCTCAGTTTTAATCGAGTGTGGAAGCAAAACTGGTCAAAAAACACATATCGACTAATAGGAACGTTGTGATAATAGAGAAATTCAATCGGTTTACCTTCTCAAAGCTTCCAACCAGCACCTCACGGTTCAGAGTACGAAAGCTCTCCAAAATACTCTCTCACACGTCCCGGGGAGCTTATGACACGCTCAACCAGCGAAGATCGAGCGCAGCGACGAAAACGAGGCGATAATCGGTCGAATTCTTTGTAGAGAGGAACTGAGAGAGAGAGAGAGAGGAAGTGGAGAACACTCTCCCGTGAGCTCCAGCAACCTTACTGAGCTCCCCAAAGTCGTGCTGGTCAATTAGATTAGGGATCAGATGTGAAATGACCAAAAGACCCTTGCTGCCATGCTTCTGCAGTCTTACCGGTACAGTAATGCAAGTAACCGACAGCAAGCAGAAAACACTGATTTCGCGCGCAGATCAATGCCACTTTCTTGTTTTTTAGTCTTCCAATCACCTCTAACTGTCCAAAATTGTCCAAGGCCTTTTAGAATATGTAGGATAGTTCCACATTTGCCTTCACACACTCGAACTCTGCAATTTGCAAAAAGTTCAGTGTGTTACAGTATTGAATGCTTTAAGATTTTGAGATATCTGAAAGGGACTGTATCTTGTGGATTAACATTACATTGGTTTTCCTGCAGGTTGGAAGGATATTAGGTGATGCTAATTGGATTAGTGAGTACAGATGATGTAAGATACTAAGATTGTTTTATCTCTAGTATGAGCAAACTGTTTCTTTGAAAATCAACTAAACATTATTTTATTGCTAGAAGTACTTATGGGAATGTTGAACTTATAGCTGGATTTGGATTCGTAATGATAGCAGAAGCTAAATGGATTAAAGAGTTTCTTTATATTTGCACTGATGAGAGACCCTTAGCACTATATGTATTCATTGTGATTGTAGATCTTGCAATAGATAAGTGTGCACAAGAGGAATGTGGAGACTAAATGAATAATTTATTAAAGCTAAGACATAAGTTCATTTGACAGAATTTGATGGAAAATGTGTTGGATTGAATTGTAAAATCTACGAATAATTGAGCTTGATTAGCTTACGAAGGTTATTTAGGATAGTAGTGATAGTGGAATCCTAGAAATCGTCGAAGAGGATGCGGTCAGGCCTACAAGAGAATGTTACGCCGACGGCGCAACCAAACTGTTGCAGCCGTTCATGGGTAGAACAAGTCGAACAGGTAGTTGTGAGGGCACATTTTTATAATTCCTCATCCCTATGGTGTAGTGTCTATCTGCAAATGCGATAGTAAGGGCAATTGCATTGAATAGCCTCTCGAGACCTATTGGTGACACCCCAATAGTTCCAACATCGGATGGAATAGAGTGCATTGCAGTATATAAAGATTTCTACCAGTAATAATATTTGGGCTTAAAGGCATTTTGGGTCGGTGGTTTTGGCCTAAACATTATTATTGCTAGCAGGTTGGGGTCATTACATTGTATCAGAGCAGTTCACCAGCCGAAGTGTGAGATGAGTCTTGGCTGACCAGGGTTGTAATGCACAAACTAAGCAGGGTCCGGGATTGGACAGACTAAGTCACTCAGAATGACCAAAAGAGCTAGTGAGATAAGTCTCACATTGCTTGGTTGATCTTGGGTGTGTGGTGTTTAGGGCTGACGATGACATCAGCACCTAAACGGGGGAGTCTGCTAAACCCAATAGTCCAACATTGGTGGAAATTAGGTTGTCATTGGTATATAAAGAATCTACCCAGTAAATAATAATTGGGCTTAAGCATTTTGGGTCGGTTGTTCTGGCCAACGAGTTATTATTTGCTAGTGGGTTCGGGTCGTCACACCCAAATAATCTACATTGGATATGAATGGGGATGTGATTGATATATAAGGGATTGAGACACTATAATAATAACTGGCTTTTTAAGTATGTTGGGTTCGGTGTTTGAGGCCTAATGAGTTATGTTGTTGCTAGTGGGCTGGGTTCGTAATTTGGTTATTAGAGCCAGTTCATCAGCGAAAAATGTTGTGGGAGTTCTAGAACTGGTCAGGTATGAAAGATAAGGTGCATAGGCGTAATGCCGGCAGTCTAAATGACAAGGAGATCGGCTATGCAAGATCTGGATGACAGGTGCTAGCGAGACGAGTCTCACATCGCTGGTGATCTTGGGTTGTGGTATTGGACTGACGAAGGACATCACTTGGTGATCTAGGCTGTGTGTGCATTGAGACCGACGCGAACATCAGGGCCTTAACGGGGAGTCTGGTGTCACGCAGGTATCACGGAGCGACCTGGTACCATGCAGAGACCCGTCATTATACTATGTATACAAGACGATACTAAAATCATGTCAGAAAAAGCAACAATCGAAGTAAGAATCTGACATGTATTAGAGCCCGAAATGTATAGATAGTACTAATAACCACTAGAGCAGTAAATAGTATACAATCCACTAAACTCAATGAAAGGAATAGATTACATAAACTGTAAAGAGACAATTCAACACAACAGAAATACATCACAAGGTTACCAAAAACTATAATACAAGTGGAGTTCTCTATACACTGGATATAATCACTATCGTCGACAAAATATAGCCAGTAATGTGATCACCTGAGTGGACTCCACACTATGCTTAGCTAGACGCGACTCCTTGCCGCCGATCCCTAATCCTCTCCCGCAAGTGGATGCTCTGTGAACAAAGAACAACAAAGGGCATGAGAACTATTAAACGATACTCCCAGTGCGGTAAGACCCGCTGAACCTCAGCGATTCACCACTAGTTCATGATATATTGAAAAGAAAGCAGGTATATTCATTGCCATGATAAAAG
The DNA here is from genome assembly GCF_001540865.1 of Ananas comosus. Classification (NCBI taxonomy): domain Eukaryota; kingdom Viridiplantae; phylum Streptophyta; class Magnoliopsida; order Poales; family Bromeliaceae; genus Ananas; species Ananas comosus. The sequence continues at coordinate 18,878 of NW_017893427.1, forward strand.
TAAATAACGCTTAAAAACAACTTTAGTTAAACTGCTAAATTACTTAGCGTTTCAAGATCTTAGTTGTACAGCAAGTAAAAAACTAAACTACTATAATTAAGCATGTATATAACTCACGAGCCCAGACTATCAAGTAGTGATAATAAGCAATACAATTTTAGTATTTTGTTCGAGTCCATACGGATCTAACCAAGTTAGTCCAGCTTGCGCTGCGCGAATGGCCCCGTGGTAGTATACACATCCGCCCGAATCCACTTCGGCACCCAATTCCGCACGGGCAAAGCAATTGTCGTGATAGGCCAACTCTGGAGTGCGGCTTGTGAGGAATGCGACCTCACAACATGTGCCGATGAGCATAATGGCAAGCAAGCATGATCCAGAGTACAGGTCTCAATTCGTCAATCTCAAACAGGGGAATGACCTCTACCGACCTAGAGGTCGGATTTAAATATAATAACAAATGCTAGTTATCAACAAAGCTAATTAATAACATGAAGTACATTGTAGTTTCATCCATATTATAAGCAAGTGTTAACTCTCATTTTATCAACATAATAATACATTCTAAGCAGATTTTCATATGTTCTATCATATGTGTTTCAATGATCGGTAAGCGAATTTTTTTTTTTTAAAAAATATATCATCTTGCTAAATTTAGCCTAGTATATTACTCATAATTGTCTACCACAATATAGAGTTTTCATGCAAAACTTTTAGCGTATAGCTACTCTACGTTAATAGAGTATAATCGTCCCAGGAGATGAATACATTTTGCTAGTATATCTCAATGACTCGTTTTATGACGCCGTTAGCGGAACACAAATACATCTTTTATTCTATGCCTAAAGATAAGACCATAGAGAGAATTTCCCATTTCGGTGAGGTCCAAACCTACCAACTAATCGACGATTCGCGTCGATCTCGCAATTGCAGGAAATCCGAAGTTCCAAGTCTCTAAACAATGAACGAAAATAGCTAAAGCTGAATTAGATACCGTATAGCAAAGTCTACCTATTCACCTAATATAAACTAAATTCTCACCTAGGTTTAGACGAAAAGCCAACCTTTACTTCAACCAAGTGAAGCACCCGCAATCAGCTTAATCCAGCTTCAATGAGTCCCAATATTCAGCTCATAATGTATCCCTTAATCCTACTTGACAACATAGTTCCAAAACTGCATCATACTCTTACCAATAGACTAATTATAGCATAAACATCAGGCAAGTGTCGTGAAAACTAATAATACCTTCTCAAATCAATCCAACTTTCCCTTAGTCAGGGTCGGAAAGAATCAGTCGGAAAAAATCTGTCCAAAAGTCACCAAAACCTATTGCAGATTCGATCCTCGACTTGCAAACCACAACCCAAAAATCAACATGATACTCTCACTTACCATGCCTCAACAAAGAAGGAAAGTAGAGTAATTTACCTTCTAGCCATTAACTCAACTCCAAATTGATTAGGGGTACAAAAAAAAACACTTTCTTTTCAGTGCTGGAATCTCCTCCCAATTCAGCTGGTAGCACATAACCCAAAGCCACTTAAATCCGCTTACTATAGCGATAGCAATTGGAAAGAATCAGATGTTTACCTTTCAATCTTCATCTCAAACTTATATATTGGATTAAAGCTGGGAATAACTCTAGAAGATGTCTTTCCACAAATCTACAAGAAGCTCCAAAGCCTTTTTTACTCAGGTGGAGCAAGAAAAAGAGAAGAAACAACTCAAAACACTATTTTCCTTTTAGGAGAGAGAGAAAAACCTAGAGAGAGAAATGAGAGAGGTGCAAAACCCTCATCTCTAAGCTTCAGCATTTCTATATCGGAGGGAGGGTCACTGCTGCGGCTTAGGGATAGACTGTTGAGAGGAAAGACAAATTCACCCCGCTGCACGCAGCAGCCTGCATTCGAACCGGGTACCCAATCTAGTATCGGTACCCAATAACGAATGGCAGGGAAATGCATTTTGCAATCACTTTCGGTCTTTCAACTATTGTATTCCGTTACCTGTCAAATAACCTTCCTCACACCTTTAAGTTGTGGTTCACTTCCAACTACTCAATCACTCTCGAACTCCACAAATTTGCGAGTTCAGAGTATTGCAGTCTGTTCAACCCATAATCCACACCGGATGTAAATATATTGAAACTATCCGTAGGATTAGCCGAACTTCAGTTAATTGACGGAGTGTGGGTGTGCCGGGAATTGTGAGCCATATAGATGTCGAATGTTCTTGGAGTGGTTTGGAACGGTGTGTGGGACCTTGGAGAGCAAATTGGAAAGTTTATTGAAACGTATTGAGAGTGCTTTTGCTCTCGGTCGACCCTTGCAGCAAGGGGTTCAGACACTATGCTACGAAACTGCAAGAAATTGCCCTCGGGGTCCAGACCCCTAAAATGCAAGGCGACCCGTACACGCAGAAAAGTCTGGGAGTGTCCAAAATTAGTATTTTTTGAGGGCCTAGGGTGTAGATTCATGGGAGATTTCTTATGGGTTTTATGCCCTAAGTCTCATTCCCTCATGAGAGAGAAAGAAGTCTCCCATGAGGGGATGAGGAAGTGAGAGAAGTGAGAAGGAACTCTTTCTCTCTCTAGAGCGTTCTCCCACTGTCCACTCTCTCTCTTTCTCTCTTCCCCTTCTCTAGCAGGTTTTGCTCCAAGGTAGAGCTTTGGAGATAGAAGGGGCTTGTGGGAGGTGAAGCTTGGCTATTGGTGCAAGGAGTTGAAAGAAAAAGCTTGAATGTGGAGATAGTTCATGTGAATATGGTTAGGGTTTTGGTAATCTTTTCAGTGTGGTTTCTAGAGATGATATGCTAGGTATAAACTATGAATCTTCAAGAAAAATTGGGGTATTTGTTCGTTATGGAAATCTAGGCTAAAATACTGTTGAATTGTTAAGTATGAGATCCAACTTTGGGTTATGATCTATTGTTAACCCTAATGAAGTATTAAATCGACTGTTTGGGAGACTCGGATTGGAGGATTCCGATAATGTCTACACTCGAGCATATTTGAGGAAAAATTCCGTTTCAGCGCTTCGTTTGTCGTATGGTCGGCGGGAAATGGCGACCATAAATTGGGAAGCTCGATGTAGATCTTAGCATTCCCTACAGGTTGCGTGGTGCTATCCCGAAAACAAATTGTGTTTTTCTTCTTTATGTCTAAGTCATATTTGAGCATGTATGGTGTTGTATAAATAGGAATTCAATGCATTGTAGGGTTAAATGGGAATATTGTTGGTATTTGTCTGTTTTTAGATATAAAGATGCATATGAAGTTGGCAATGGAATATGGACAGTGTGAACCTATAGATGTATGAATGGACATGAACCTAGCCAATATTAAAAAAACATGTGACATTGTGACAAATGATTGAAAATAGCAGCCTTTGTATTGAATGCTATGTTGAATTGAGCAACACTTTGTGCTGTTGTGGCACATTAGTGGACATGGCATTCCTCGATGCATTACTCACTATAGTCTTTAATATGCTTGAGGCGGTCGCTCCCCTTTGAAGTTTGATGAGCTCCGAGTGGTCATTACTGTCGAACGGTATCCCCAAGAAACGGTTGTGGGTCGTAGCGGTATCTCCCCTGATAGGGATTTGTTGGTTATCTCGGTGAAGTTTTGGTGCTAAACCTGACGGTTAGCCAACAAGGATTGGGTAGTTCGTAATGGCAAATCGGCATGATCATGGCATCATATTTATTGGTTATATTCTTGGTCACAAGGAGCTGCATTTGGGAGAAGGCTATCTATCTGTTTTGTTATTATAGTGCTTGGGTTATTTAGACCTAGTGAGAAAAGTCGCGGCGGGTTGGCGGCCGAACCCATGGAAACTCTTATAGTCTACCCACCATTTTTACAAAATCGAGGACCCGAAGCTGAGCGGTGAGGATCCGCGCCGGGTTAAGGGCATAGGCCCTAGGTAGTGGACATCGTGCATATTTGTACCCTCATTTCATCCTTTTGTATGTTGATGAAAGGGTGCTAGCTGGTAATGGACATGTATAAATGATGTTATATGCACATGTTTTGAGGAAGGCATATGTGAATGTACTTTGGAAAAGGTTATAAACTATGGCTTGCTTGTATTTGTAAATTATAATCAAGATACATGTGTGATAAATAGTAGTTAATTTCAACTTGTTGGTTTTTGTTGCCCCTCATGCAAAGCCATGTATTATCTGAATTTTTGGTATTGCGCAAATTGTTATACATGTTGATGCTTGTGTTGCAGCCTTGTGCAGACAGGGGAGTGTTTGTTCGTCGGCGTCTATGGACATGCCCGAATCGACCAAATTGGCAGTCACAGGGCGTGACATCGTATATGAATGGATGATGTGATTGGATATATAAAGACTTTGATACTAGGAATAACAACTTGGCTAAACATTTTGGTGAGTGTTTTGGGCCAACGAGTATTTGTTGCTAGTGGGCTGGTGTTACACTATAAGACAGGGTGTGACCTTACAGATTAACCCTTTGAGGACCTACAATATGTGTAGATTGTGACGCCGCGACTTATGGGAAGAGGGCGGTTCCTAAAACAGACACGAAGTGTACTAGGGCATGCCATTTAAAATGCTCACCACTTAGTACCTAACGGCTGTACCATTGTGTGCAGTTGTGAAATTCGATTAACCAGCCTTGGCTTCAAGTTGTAGTCCACCATCGCGCCCTCAGAGTACATTTGAAAGCACTAAGTGAGTTTTCAACCCGAAAGATACTTTTTGAGCGAATACGTGTTATAGATCTAGCATTTCTTTTGAATTATCGTGAATTTGGAGTTTATTTACTTTCTTTATTTGAAGTTTTAAAATCATTGAGGAATGTTAGAATTATTGATTTGTTTGTGGTTTAAAACTTATTAAGGCCTCTTGGGCACAGCTCAATTAAAACTTTGATGTCTTCCTAAACTCTGTACATGTTTATCCGTAATGTGGCTTACCAAAGGCCGCCCCTGGCCCGCCCACCCCTGTCCACCCCGGACCTAACTACACCCTGGCGCCAGGTCCCTCCGCCACCCCTGGGGAACCCTGCACCTCTGGGAGCAACTAAATTTTTCATATGTGCAGGTTTAATCTCATTGGAAACTAAAGGGTGTGTTTTGGTTATTATATATTCCTTCACATTCTCAATTAGTTGTTTGGGAAGAAAATAAGATTATATTCTCGACTAAAAACACGCACGCACGGCACCAGGGCATCAGCGGGGGCGCGCGCGCTCCATGCACCCATTTTAGGTTTATTTATTTTATTTTTTGATTGTCTATTCTTTATTTCTATTCTAATCTGTATTTATTAATCTTAGACTTAATTGTGGCTACACGAAATTGACGCGTTTTGAAGCAAGATCCTTTACCGTTGGATATATATAGTTGGACGAGGGTTGCATAGAGTTCAACCTGCAATTGGGCAGTGCTAGGGCAAAATTTCCTATTTCTCTAGCCTTGCTTTCTTCTGGTTATTTATCCACCATGATCTTTTTTCGCTAATTTTTCGCGAGCTTTCTGTATATTTTCGCTGGATCTCTTAAAACTTGTTGGGTTCATCTTGCGCCACCTTGAAAACATGCTGATGGGTGGCTAATATGGATGTTTGTATCGCTGAAAAGTATTGTCGAGAGAGCCTCATGCACGTTGGAGGGGCAATTTCGTTTCTAGACAGTCTCTGCACGCTCGATCCATAGGGCTTTTTCTTAATCTTTTCTTTCATATTTATTTTTTAATTTTTTTAGAAATTTTTTTAAACTAAATTAAACTTTCATTATTGTGTTAAAATATTTTAATAAAAGATCAGAAAGATTTTTCGAAACAGTTATCTATTGAAATCATAGGAAACGTCTTGATTCTCAAATAACTTACTTTAGAGAGAGGCCATTGTATCAATACATGATTTCACATCGTACCAAAATTGTAGGGGTGCTTGAGTTTCATCCTGCGAAGCTGCAAGCTTTACTTTTATTCATTTTTGAAAAAGTTATATCCCGCCCTTGTGGATTGTACCGCATTTTAATTTTTCGGTGCTTTTTTTTTTTACTGTATCACTTAAAAGTACAAGGTCCTTATCACGACGATGTTTGACTTCCACGCTTGGCGTGCCATTGAACATGAAGATTGGGTGAGTTAAAAAGGAATATATAAAACTTTTCTGTAGACTTAATTTGGAGAAAAATGATCTGCATATATTTGACTTGGTATTAAAGTACCAGGTCTTGATTTCAAGTTCCACCAAGCCCGAATTCCATTTCGTGATTCATTTAATTATTTTGTCCTCTAGCCTATCAAATATTTTAAGTCTAGATATGAGCAAAAATTTCTCCAATTTAATTATTTACATACTTGGGCATTTAACTTCATCTCATATAATTATTATGTATTTCGAGCCCCCTATCAAATTGTCAAAATGGTGAATACGAAAATATTAGAACGGCCAGTCTCGGTAATTAGAAAACTTTTTGAGACAAAAATGACTGCCATGTTTCGATCTCAACAATCACAAATAAATTAAATACGAGGCCACTTGGAGCCGCGAGTAATATTACATTATGACAAGTAATCGAATTTGTGAGAAAGTTAGTGTGACAAACTAAGAGGATTTATAGTTATATTATCATGTGAAAAAGGAGCAATGTTACACAGCAAATGTGAATTTAATTATTGTTAGGAAAACTAGTATTTGACACCGTCGTATGCACGGATTAATATTAATAAATATTAAAAAATAACAAAAGTATTAGTGAATGATAAACAAAAGATTGCTAATTAATATTATTATTTTTTAACAAATAAAGATAATATTACTATCAATTTTAATTATAGTACATTATAAAAGTACAAAGTGGTTAGAGAAAAAAATTTATAGACCAAAGTAAATATGCAAGTAAAAAGTAAAAAAAAAAAAAAAAAAAAAAAAAAAAAAAAAAAAAAAAAAAAAAAAAAAATTTCAACCCTTGCTTATTTAATCTATGAATTTGTATGTTAAATAATTTACATACATATGAATGTGCAAAATTAAGAATGATAACTAAAATTGGATATAAAAATTTACAATATGACATTAATATTTAAGGCATATAATGGAGAATCAACTAATTTTCATATTTGACACAAATTAGAGTAAGCACACGTTATATGAGAACATACAAACTTTTACGATTCAAAAATATATAGATGTATGGTCTTCAGAAAAAAAATTTTTGTTGCATGAAGGGAATACCTACTCCAATAACATATAGATAAAATTATTAGTATAATGAAATGAAATATCTAATATTAGTGAATTTTTTCAGAAAATATACTAAATTTATTTAAATAAATGGACAGAGTTGGCTGAATTGTTGAAAATTGAAATTTTGAATAACTAACATGTAGAAAAAATAAACCACTCACATTTTAAGTCTTGAAACACTTCTTTAAAAATCACATGTTTGTGCGTTTGGATAAACAAACTATCTTTATCAAAATTCGAATATTCAATTCGTGCTTTACTTCGCAATTTAGATATTGCACATTATAAACTGAGATGACTGTAATACTCGGTTACGGTAGATATTAGCCAACATGTGATAACGATTGACCTTTGACTTTTATTTATTTGTCATAGCATTATATTAGTAGGTGTTGTTAGAAAAATTTATATTAAATCATACATGTCAATGCAGACATGTAAAGAATTTCTACCTTAGTCAACACAAGTGTAACAATTCTCTCACAAATTCACAATATAAATCCATTTCATCAGAATCACCTTTTTGTACACTTTTTGCCAGAGAATTGTAGTACAGCCGCTCAATCTCAAACTGAACATTGTTAGAGTGCACATACACCAAGGCTGAAGAAGATGTATATATCAGTAATTAAGAATTAAGAGAATTAAATGATTTAAACGAAAACATTAGAATAAGATATTTACACTTTTAACGTTTGCATTCTTGAATTTCAGGCCCGAGTTTTGAAATACTTTTAGGGAATCATCCGTTAGAGAAATAGTGGATTGAGTTGAAGCACATAGATTGACTTAGTTCTCCGCTTACAATCCTAAATTTATATTTTAATGTAAGTGAACAAAGGATATATTATAATATATATGATAATATAATATATATATATATATATATATAGGTAGGGCTAGAATACTTGTAAAAATATCAATGGGGTGAGACTTGTGTTTTTTACCCTTGGATAGGAGAAATGTGAGTTGAGATTGATGTGTGGTAGCATGGTAGTCGGTGGTAGGTGGCAATAGTATGTTAATCAAGGGCTTTAATATCAAAAGTAGATCCAATGCGCTTATAAAACCTAATTGCACCATTTTGATGGTCATATTGTAAAAGTATCACGCAACTCTCTACTCTCTCCTCTCTCTCTCTCTCTCTCTCTCTCTATCTATATAATATATATAAGATAGGTATGGTTAACATTACGTATTTTTGAACTCAATATTTCTGATATATCAGTGTTGATCATTATATTGTTTGCATAAAGAGAATTTGATATACTACGTACTATGCTGCCCATTACATATACAATAATTAGTATAAGGTATTAAGAATATAAATATATCAAAGTTTGGAATAAATGAGATACCTGCAAAGTCCTTTTATCTGGTACCATGGCATTTATAATTATGACAGGGCTTCATCCCTATTGCCTTATAAGTATTGAAGTTCTTCAGCAAACCTTACCCCACAATGTCTTTTGCAAAACCCAGCTTTTTGTGCTATAAGCTTTTACAGAAAAAATGACTAAATGACCAAAAATACAATTAAAAAAGGACCATTATACTTAACAAATTACTTACTTATAGATAATTTTTATATTTTATTGATATATTAGTAAAAAAACTCAAAAACGTTAATCAGTACATTATTATATTATTTAAGATGTAGACATGAGTGTCGTATTATAAAGTTATCAGATTGATAAATACAATATAATTTGTTTTGGATATAACTGTCAATCTAGTCATTTATTTATAATAATAAGCAGCTAATTGAAAAAAATATATAAACATTCAAAAGATATATTTATAATTATGAGCACCTACTTGTCATCCTCAAGTAGTATCGTAATCTTTTTTGTTTCTTTACCATCCTTGCAGCTTTGTTCCATTCTACTAATTCCAGAAAGCTTCCCAATGACATCTGATAAATTAGAAAAATAAAATGTAAGAATCAATATAGTAGGTACACATATTAAAAATTGAATTTGTGAATTTTAAAAATTAAATATTTGATGCATGTAACAACTCTTACCTATTAAATATTTGTCATCAGCGACATTAGCAAGTATTTTATCAAAAGAGGTAAATATAAATTCATACTTTGATATTGTCAAAATATCTTCCATCTCACGTACAACCGTAGAATATTAAAAATTGATTTTGTAAGGACGTACAGTGGTCCTGTAGGAGCCGCTGCTCTGCCCCACTCCAAACTGGTTGATCACATAAACTTTTCCTTCCATAAAAAAGCCTTTAAATTTGTTCAAGAAAGCTTTTCTTACCGTTGCATGTATCCTATCTCCCTATAATAGAAAATAAACATGTAGTATCTTTTAGTAAAAATAAAGTAAGCGTATGTTCAATTTGAAAATAAAAGTCGTATCTTACATTTTGATCCGAAGGAACTAACTTTGGGCTATTCATCACTTCTGGACGATGAAATTCAGGCATAGTATATAGACAAATCACTATGACTTTGATCTTCCATTTGTCTCCAAGATGAGTGAATGTCACGCATAGAATTATACCCAAGTGCCATATCCTGAGAACAATAAGACATTCAAGAAAAAATATTAATACTTGCTTCGTATTTAAATAATAAAATAAAAATAATATGTTCTATTTTAAAGCATCAACATTTAAGAACTAAGAAAATTACAGGAGTGACAGTAGTAAAAAAAAAATTACGAAATAAAAATTACAGAAGGAGTGATTGTAGGGAAGTGGCATGCAATATCTATATCTATATTACTTATAAAGGCGTGATTTTTAAATTTTTTCCTCTTTCCAAAAATGCCTCTATCATTTTTTACTAATATTTTTATGTCCAGTAATTTTCAACCAATCATTTCAAATAATTAACTAAGTAATAATTTATTCCCAAATAAAGATAAATATTTTCCTTCTCACTGGTAAATATCTACACCGCCTAATTCTTTCGCAACGAATATCATGAATTTTTTAAATATGCTCAACATAATTATATTGACTTGAATAAAATCCGCCGTTGCATTATAAGTGTGATTTTTTAATAATATAGAAAGATATTAATTTTTTGCATTACATCTTATCTAATGATTGAATAAAGTATTGTTTTTTGTGACAATATTACTCCTGGCTTTATATCATATTTTTTATCTACGGTTCTCAAAGTATTTTCCTTCTCTACGGTAATGATCCGGCCACCCGCCAATTTTTTCGCAAGTAATATCCGTAAATTTCTCCAAATATCTCATAATCAACCTGAAACATTTGTAATCTAATATTATAGTAAATAGAATAGATGCCTGATGGACACGGTTGGGAACACTATAGAAACGCCACGTAGTAAATTTTCAACCAATCATTTCAACTAATTAACTAAGTAATAATTTGTTCCAAATAAAGATAAATATTTCCTTCTCACGGTAATATCGCACCGGCAATTTTTTGCGAACGTAATATCCTGGAATTTTCTCAATATTCTCAACTAATTATAAGATGACTTTGAAATAAAATCCTAGGTGATTTTTAATAATATCGTAAAGATATTTATTTCTTTAAAAATTAATTTCATTTTTCCTAAAGTAGAAATCTATTATTGTGAGTTTGTAATTAGATATTCCAAATAAAAGATATAATTGTTTTCTTTTCATCCGTTATATCCGCACCGCCAATTTTGCAAAATAATATCCTGTGGAATTTCTCAAATATCTCAACATAATTATAAGTGACTTTAGAAATAAAAAATAAAAATAAATATTTTCTTTCTCACGCGTAATATCCGCACCCACAATTCTTTCGCAACGTTAATATCATGAATTCTCAAATATCTCAAAAATTATAGGTGATTTTGAAACTTCACATAGATTATAGGTGACTTGAAATAAATCCTTCATTATAGGTGATTTTTTAATAATATAGTAAAAGATTATTAATTTTTTTGCCATTAGATCTTAATCTAATGATTGAAATAAAGATATCTGTTTTTTTATTGACAATAATTACCGCTGGCATTTAATCATATTTCTCATCTACGCTTTCTCAAATATTTTCCTTCTCACGCGAATATCCGCCACCGCCAATTTTTCGCAACTGTATATCGTGAACTTTCTCAAATATCTCATTAATCAAGGCCTAACATTTGAATTTAATAATATAGTAAATTAGAATTAGAGGTGATGACAACGTGGCAAGCAATATAGAAAGCCACGTTAGAAAATTGTCTCTATCTTTTTTATAATATTTTTGATGTCAGCTATTTTCACCAATCATTTACAACTAATTAACTAAGTAATTTAATTTGTTCCCAAATAAAATAAGTATTTTCCTTCTCCGGTAATATCCGCACCCGCAATTTTTGTGCAACGTAATATCCGTGAATTTCAAATATCTTAACATATTAAAGTGCACTTTGAAATAAAATCCTAGGTGATTTTTAATAATCGTAAAAGATATATTTCTTGAAAAAATTTAATTTATTTTTTCCTAAGTAGAAAATCTATATTTGACGTTGTAATAATTTTGCCCAAAGAAAGATAAATATCTTTCTTTTCATTGCGTTATATCGCAATCGCACTTCTTTCGCAACATAATATCCGTGAATTTCTCATAATATCTCAACATAATTATAATGACTTGAAATAAAAAATAAAGATAAATATTTTTTTTTTCACGCTAATATCAGGCAACCCGCAATTCTTTCGCAATGAGTAATATCCATTGAATTTCTCAAATATCTCAACATAATTATGAGCGTCATTTTGAAATTCACATGGAATTATATGTGACTTTGAAAATAAAATTCCCTTCATTATAAGCTGTGATTTTTGAATAATATAGTAAAGAGATATATTTTCTTAAAAATCTAATTTTATTTTATTCTAAAGTAGTAACTTCGACATAGAGTTCATAAAGTGTTCTAAATTAGTATAGTAATAGAAGATACGATTTGCCGTTGGAATAACACACATTTCCCAAAAGGCTAAAATACAAATAGATCGCCAAAAATATTCATTTTTTATTTTATATACTTTAATTTTAAAAAACTATATTCTATCCCATCCAAAATTTAAAAATTATAGTATTTAACTTTGCATGCTTAAATATTTATGAATATTCTGGAATATATATTATATTATAAATAACAACGGGGAACTAATCGATGCTACCCCACTTTTTAGCACCTTATAAGAATACCCCAAGCAACACTAATTTGTAACGAGTTAGAAAATTTCTTCCTAGAGTTAACCTAATAGAGAGAGAAATAAATATATTGTATACATTCCCTACTCACTTCTATGATGGCGTGTTAGTGGTTTCGTATTTTATTTGTTCACCCGGAATCGAAATTCAGAATAGAGCGAATCGTTTATGCAGGGTTTGATAGCTAGCAGTTCCATTCCATTCAGATTTCCGATTCCGATTCCAAGTGATACTGAAAAAATCCCCAAGTCACTCTTTTTTCAATTCGGCCTAGGGAGGCGAATTTGGGCTTGTTTGCGCCAAGGTGGAATTGGAATGGATAATGGAGATGGGAATGAATCTGAAATGGTAAATTGAAATGGCCACTTCCCAAACTTTGGTTTATTGTGGGCATGAAAATTGCGAATGAGATTATTTCAAATTTCATTATTTCTTCGTATAAACTAAAAAAACTTTAGGATATGTATAATACAAATTTGCTACTCAAAATATAAATTTATATTATTAAATTTAGGAAAAATATAATTACTTATTCTCTAGTAAGTTTTCCAAAAAAAAAATCAAATTTATTTTTTAAAAACTTTTATTTGATGTGGTAGGATAGGCGTTTTGAGAGATGATAGATTTTTTTTTTTTTTTTTTTTTGATGAGAAAGCGTGTTAAAAAGAATGAGTTGTGAGGATAGTCACATGGGCTTCGAAAACTTAGTGGCGCTTCCGAATGAAATCTCAATCCGGGCTAGCAAGGCGGAATCAAAGTTGAAGCTAATGGCTATTCTATTCCAGTCCGGAATAGGAACCAAACCGATTAATGCAACCAAATAAATTTAACGGATTTGATCAAACGGATTCCCATTCATAACTCAAAATGGATGAACCAAAACAAGCCCTGAAAGTTGAATTGGAGGAATGGATATTTATTCGAATTAAATTTATTTTTTTTTAACTTTTTTAATTAGAATATGAGTTTAAATTTAAGAATATTAAATTTTAAAATTTTAAATTTTAATTTGAACTTGATAAAAAAAAAATAAATATTAAAATTTAAATCAAATATTCTCGAATACTAACTTATGAATTTAAATTTAAATTTAAATTTAATTATATAAAGTTTATTTTCAATTTTTATTTAAAACTTAAATTAAATTATAGATTCAAATTAAAATTTAAATTTGAATTTTAAGTTTGATTTGAATAATCGAAAAATTTACTTTTATATTTGATATCACTCAATGTCAAAGTTTAAAAATTTTTTTATTTTTTAAATAGCATGTAAATTTTACATTTATTTCAAAATTTTGTAGTAATTTTAATATTTAATTTTTAATTTGAATTAAATTAATTATATTATAAAGATTAAATTAATGATATTAATTTTATTACTTTTTTTACATTACCTACCAAACACCGAATAAATGGGATGATTTATTCGATTCGATTCAGGTGATAACCGAATAGAATTAGTAATGAGTCATTCGATCCGATTCCAGGTCTATTGATTTGATTGCCGATTACTGAATTCCGATTCGGCCACGTTCGAACCAAACGCCTCTAAAGGGTATATGAGTATCTCAGTAGATTATTCATTTTACAACAGAATTATGTTATGAAATAGTAATTATAAAATAACAGTGGGTGTTAATAATACAATTTTAAAACGTCTATAGAGATTTTAAGGAGGTCCGTTACTATACTACGATAAGTATCAATCTCGTGTACTAACGAGTTTTCTGACGTTAATTCTACTTTTTTGATCATTTTACCTGTTAGATTATGCTATTCACCCAACTACTTACTCAAATCCTAGGGGCACTATCATTCTAAAAAAAATCTACACACTATTTATCCAATGGCCGAAACTCGATAGTACAACGAGGCTTAGTAATTTAATCGATAATAAATAGCATAATTTGTTTTTTTAGATATAAAAAAGGAAGAGGATTAAAAGAGCATTTTATAAGAGAAGTGTTTCAGCTATTTTAGCCATTTTCAAAACCTAGTCTTTAAATATAGGGTAAATTCAAATACCATCCTTGTTTGGTTTACACTTTTCATTTGTAGTACCCTGTAGTTTAAAGTGTTAATCAATTTATAAACCCTGTCAGTTTCATTTTCTCTCTTTTCTTTAGCTTCTCCGTTATATTTCGTTAAATATGTATACAAAAAACATTCAGATACGCGCACCCATGAGGTTATCGAATATCACTTTTAGTATTCTTTTTAGTTCACTTATTTAATGAAAAAAAAAATTAGTGAAAAGGGATAATAAAAGAAAAAATGAAACACGGATACTAAATTGTCACGCCGGGGCCGTTTTAAAAGCTTTTTGGAAAACAGATTGCGAAAGGTGCTTATTTTTTTTTTTTTTTCAAACCTGCCCACGTTGAGTACAGACCCGCCAACAAATCAAAGTTCCTCTGTCCACTCGGCAGAGTCTCCTTTTGTATTGGCGGCCGTACCACGGATACAACATGGGCTCTCAACCACAACCTACATATTACCAATCAACAACCAGAAGCATATATGACATTTCACATCAGGTAACAATCCTTAGAATGAATGGCATGCCTTCTACACTCGCTTAGGCGCTGGATGATGCCAATGCACGATACAACCCAACATCCTATTTAAAATGCTCCCCACACAGGAAGCTTTTATTTTTGAATCTAATTCATTCATCATGAAAAATCATCGAAAACCTTTTTAAAACTGTTCCCACACGGAAACTCTATTTTGAAAACACGCTACCTCGAGGGTAGAAATCCACAAGGATAAAATCTAATACTGAAACCAAGCGAATCCAAAACCACATATCTGAACAACTCCAATCTCATACATACGAGGAAACCAACTCATCAACCAATCATAGATCAGGCTAATCATGATAACGGAAATCGACAACTATCAAAATCTATACGACCAGTTTATTTAATGAATACTAAGCGGGCGAAGAAATACAACCAGTGGCGAGCTATACAAGACTAGCATAGATCGTCCTCGTCGAGCCAAAAATCCAACTCCTCGCTATGTCACCTGGAGGGGCGGAAAAGGGGGTGAGAAACCGGGGAACCAGTGGGGTTTTTCGTGCATGGTATGACAGAGCCAGCGAAGGCAAGCGCGTAGATCACCGGAACCAAAAAAGAGAGTGAGATAGAAATAAATATCAGAGTTTGCATATAAAAAGTTCTACGAGTGCCCTGACAGAAGCAGATAAATGAGAAGCATAAAAACGTGTTACTGTATGAGACTAACAATGCAAAGAACTGCCTCAAAGTAGCTGAACACGAAACTGTAGCCCAATCGTGGTGCTGCGTGGTGATGAGTGCCGGAGACCTCAAGCGCTGCCTGTCACTAACTGCACCGACCTGATCCATCCGCCCAACAGGACGACCCATCTGGATAAGTACACCTCCGATCGGTGGCCAAACCGATCCGGTGTCATGAATACCCCCAAGTGCCGTGACTAAGTCATGCTGGTATGCTCAAACAAAAACGAACCCGGCTAAAGCCGGTGCCTAGGCCGAAGCCAACAATGAGGGCGTACAATGCCAAACTAAAATAGATACTAGGGCGTACAACGCCGAACCTCGATCAACCAGATCGAAACACACGACAAGAGAGTCGATGTGTTGCCTGGACCCAAGGTCCACAGATATACTAGAATACAAATGCAACTTGCTCTACATGTCTATCAACCACTAACCACATGCAATCAACGAAATAGGATAACCAAACGATAACCGAACAACTGACATGTAGAGCTAAAATACTGGAATAGAAAAACAGGAGAAGGAAGTGAAACGCTCTCACCAACTACCAGCTCGAAGCACCCACCTGTCACTGTCGCGTCGGAACACTGGGTACGCACGAGTCGACCGGACCTAAGAAGATCCACCAAGTCAGTATCCAATCCACTAACCCAAAGCACGAGACTCACAAACCCCCACACAAGATCCCTAAATCGGTTTCCTAAAACCGATCCCCGTAACTCACCGGAAGTCCCGAAAACCACACCGGGACGCCGTCGGGACCCACTAAGTGTCCCGAACTCACCGACTCGTACCACGAGTCACCCGCTGCCCCAAAACATTCCAATTTGGATGCCTTGGGAACGAACACGAGGTAACACAACAATACGATCATCGCCGGATAATCGTACGAATCCGGGTTCCCGGAAGTGTCTATTTCGACACCGGAACCCTCCGTCGCTCACCTATCATCATCAAACCTACAAAATAATGATGGTGACCAGCCAACAAGGCTCAGCGACAAAACACAGAGCAAACAAACACCGTCGAAAAGAATCCGAACCAAAATCGCGTTTTTTCGACGAATTTCGTCGAAAAACGCACCGAAATCGACCTTTCGATTTCCGCGGGAGCTAACGGATCATGGACAATCAGTCCAGAGGTCAAACACACTTCACACGCTGACCACAGTAGCCACACAATGCACAATTGCATAAAAGCCCCTCAATTTACATAAAATCTCATCATTTTATGTAATTTGAGCGATCAAGCGGCTCGTTCACGCAAACCGAGGACTTTCGAAGTCGGCAGGGACACGTACAGACAGGTCTCGACGTACCGGAGTCTGTGCTCACGATCCGGAGTACAGCGGCTCGCTGTGGGAAGAACGGGAGCAACCCGAAGGTTCAGCGAATAGCGCGCAGTCAGGGAAGATCGCGCCGAACAGAACTAACTGGACACTTATGATCTAAGGGAAGGTGAGCATTGTGATCAGCACTGACCAGCGGTCACCGTGCTCACCTCCGGAGGCATCGGAACAGCCTCGGATCGCCGAAAAAACAAGCACAAACCCGAAACAGCAGCCAAAAAGGCTGAAACGGAGCGACATCGCCAAAACAGCAGAAAGGGGCCTTCCCGACAGAAACCAAGGTGAGCACGATGATCAGAAACTTTCCAGGATCATCGTGCTCCCTTCCGTAGAGATCGGGGAAGCTCGGGAAGCCCAGAACAAGAAACCCACTCAAATAAGCCCTATTTCGGGCTTGGCCGGAGCAACCTTGCTCCGGCCGGCCTCCGGCGGCACGGCGGCGCGCGCGGGGCCTTGAGTCGGGTGAGGGGGAGGTGAGGAACTCCGTGCTCACCTCGGTTGGCGACGAGAAGCGGTAGTGGCAGCGGCGGAGCAAGCTCGGCCCGCAAGAGATAGGGCACGGACTCCAAGAAGGCTGCGGCCACGGCGGCGACTGGGGAAGGTCGGGGACGACGACTGCGGGTCCCCAGAGGCCGGAGGAGGAGGAAGGAGGCGGCCTCGAGCGGCGGCGGCGTGGGGAAGTGGTCGCAAACAAGATAGGCCTGGGCTCGGGCTGGGGCGGCCGCGGCTGGCCGAGGCGGCGAAGGCGGCGCGCCGAGGCGGCGGCGACCGGCGGGAAGGGGCGCCCGGGCATGGAGGGTGTCGGCGGGAGGGTTTCCAGGCGGCGGCGGTGCAGGAGGGAGTCCCGAGTGGGTCACGGCCAGGGCTCGGTTTGGGCTGGCAGATGTGGCCCGGGGCGGCAGCGGCGGCGCAGGCGACGGCGGCGGTCGGCAGGGAAGGTCACCGGAGCACGGGGCGACACCGAGGGAGGGTCCGAAGGTGGCGGCAGTCTCGAGCCTCCACACAACCCGAGAGGAGAGGGAAAGAGAGAAAGAGAGGGAAGAAGATGGAGAGTGGTGGCTGCCGCGTGGTTGGCCGGCCGGGGCTCGATCGGCGGCGGCCAGGGCACGCGCAGCAAGTGCAGGGAAGAGGTAGGAGGCGGCTAGGGGGCTAGGGCAAGGCTAGGGTTAGGGTTGAGTGGCTCCAAACCCTAAAGAGCCTATAAAAGTAAGGTGCAACATGCAAAAAGGTCTCCCAAACATCAGAATTATAATCCGAGTCCCTCACAGTACGACTAAAACGCATGAACGCCCCTCCACGTACGATCTCACGCAAAACGGTACATAAAATATCGCGACTTTTGCGAAAATACCGTTTTGCCACTACCGACCTCTTCTCGATCAACGCGCGATCTTCGCAGATCCGTCCGTCAGATTCGCGAACGGATCACACCAGTGCGATCAGCACCTCGGAGGCAACAAAGCTACAATTTCGTTTCATCTTGATCGACTACGGATTCACAACAAAATCCAACCTTCTTCGAATAGAAGGAAACACACACATAAATACATATAAAACATGTATTTTTGGATTTTCTCGAAATCCGTGCGTCAAACTCAAAATCCGTCAGCGTCATTAGTTCCAGAACAGCTGACCCGGTCGAAACGAGCTATTGGACTGCTTTGAACAGAGTCCGATACGAGCCAGAAGCCAACTTCTCACCGCGGCTTCTCCGGAAAATTGAGTTACTATTCACTTTAAGTGAAACTTGGAAATCCCGTAGAATTTCCGTTTTAACTCGTTTTCGCCCGAAACTTGACGAGTGCTTTTGTAATTAATTTACACACAAAAACATCGTCAACTGAGAGTTTAGCTACACTGCAAAAATCTCAGTCCTTACATAAATTGATACACTTTAAACCACAGGGTATTAAAATGAGAAAGTACGAAATCACAAGGATGGTGTTTGAAGTTTTTCCCTTTAAATATGAAGTCATGTTTTGGATTAAATAAGAATATCAACCAAATTTTAATACTTGGAGGAAAATTATACTTTGTTTGAATATATATACTAAAAAAATAAGTCAAGTTCTCTATTCAATTCTACAGAAGAAGAGAAGATAATTAGCCAAGCAACAAGCCTGTAGGATAAGCTTCAAGCCAATGCTAATCTTTAATTTTCATACTTTTTGAAAGACCAATCGAAATCTCCCAACATTGTCTTTAATGAATACCACCCATTTACAAATGGAAGCAAAATCTGACCACTATGGTGTCGAGGGAAAAAGGCTATGACAACAGTAAATTTTTTAAAAGGTTAATTTCATACAGGTCCCTATAAATATAGTGAGTGACAAGTATATCCCTATAAAGTTCAATTTTCATATGTTCACTACAACAAAAACGGTCTATAGCGACACTTTTAAATGTAGGTACATGTCAAAAAAGTGCTGCTAGCTAAAATTACCGACACTTTTAAAAAGTGTTGCTATATGTGGGGTCGCTAGGTATATAGTGACAGTTAAAGAGTGTCGCTATAGCCTAAAAGTGTGCTGCTAATTTACCAACAACTTATTTAAGCATTTAGTAACCGCCGAAACTCTATCTCGTTGGTTGCGGTGGCGGAGGAGGACGACAGGAATGGCTCTTCGTCTAGAATTTCACTGGATTGAGTGAAGAGAGAAGAAAATATGGTAATTGATTTTTCTTTTTTTTTTTCTTTTCTGTTTGTAATCGGACCAAATGGATTGGGTGTGGTGGGTTGAGTAGAGTAATCTTTTATTTTTGGTTGGATTGGGGTTTATATTTAGGCATTAGTAGATATTTTTTTAAGTTTGAGCATAAATGGGACACTTACTCAAAAGTGTCCCAAACATGTGTCCCTATAACCTAATTCTGTTGTAGTGGTTGTCTCTGTAAAAGTCCTGATATTTTCAAATATATTTTTTTGATTTGTTACCGTTAGAGAACTATTAGAAACTGTTTATTTTTTCAATTTTGCCATCACGCATGTCCCTTCAAAAATCATAACAGTATAATATAAAATGAGTAAAAATATCAAAAACTAATCAAAATTAAGTATTTAACCTATTATTAACTAAATTTTTCTAATGGATTCTAACGGCAGGGATATATTTGAAAATATCAGGATTTTTACAGAGACAATATATGAAAGTTGAATTTTGTAGTTATATATTTGTCATTCACTATGTTTGCAGGAGCATGCATGAAATTAGCCCTTGTTTAAAAATGGTGGTCCATATGGACAAAAATACATTCAAATTGCAATCATGGGTTGTTAGGTATTTATAGCATTTGGAAGGATCTTGTAGTAGTACTCTTAATAATGCGTGTCCATAAAACTGGAAAGACTTGTTGGTGTAGAGTAGGTAAGGCATGCATGATATTAATTTTATATTTTTTATTTAAACTTTTAAAATATTGTCAAAATTGACCACTTTATGATTATATTTTATTAATACAAAGTGACTAACATTGGCAGATATCAGACAGTTATTTAACGTCAAAATATGACTTTGCAATATGGAAATTAATTTTTAGCATTTGATTTTCAGAAACGGAATGTGATAATTATGGTCGATTTTATTCTTAAAAGTAAATTTTGGCATCGAGAATGTTCATCCATATCGTCGGCGTGCATTCGTTTATAACTTTATTTGATTAATTGGGTAATGTTAATTACTTTGATAAGATATGAACCTAGGTAATTAACTGCAAAATTTTGAAAATTTGGCTGGCCAATATAAAATTTTATCTCAATGAGGGACAAAGTATGTAATTCAAAATTTTAATCAATAAATCTTTCTTTATCAATATAAAATTATAAAAACAAAATGTTTACAACTTTTAGGGGCCAATAAGGGCCCGCCACGTGACATATTGGTGCACGGTTCAGCCCAAACCTGTAGGAGCCAAGATAAAAAGGGGTTTTGGGGTGCACTGGGATTATGGCAAAATAATTGAATAACCGCAAGGCATAATTGCAAGCGGTTATATGCGGTTTTGATCGGCTTGAAGTGGCTCGAAGAAGTAGGGAAGTGGCCGATCATATATGAAACAATAACTGATCAATAAGGGCGGATTATAAATATGCGAATAACGCCCAAAAGAGTGGTCTTTTTCCCGAGAACAGAATACCACATTTATTTTCTCTGCATTTTCTTAGCACTTTATAGGAGTAGTTTAATTGTTATTTTTTTTCCTTTCCCGCATTTACTATTTTTTTATCCTAGGAGTAGTTCTAGATTAGAACTCTAGAGTCTGTATGCCCTCAGGCACACTCTTCCTTTGTACCAGTTTCCACATTTAACTTCAATATATAAAAGGCATTCGGCTCTTTCAGCCGATCAATCACTGTGCATCCCATCCACTTCGGCTCATTCAGCCAAATCCTTTCTACAGTAGGGTTTCTCAAACTTGGCTGATCCGATCCTTTATCAGCCGAATCGCTTAATCTTTCGAAGGGGGCAAATTTCGAGGGTCACCTTGCGAGGCCGGATTTAATTCCTGCACGTTCCCGAAGGAAAGCCTTTGACCAGGCCAACGGCTAAGGAATTCCGCCCATAGCTATTTTTGGCACGCCCAGTTGGACACGTACTGTAGGTAAATTTTTTCTCTTATAAGAACTAATGGCTGATGATAATGCCATGAACTTACGCAATAGGGTCGAACACATCGCGCGGTTTACGGCACAATGTCGAGAAGCAGTTGCAGATTCTTTTCTGAAGCTTAGGTTGTTTAATACTTCGTTAACCAAGATTGTATTCACTTGGTATACGAGTCTACCGGCCAATTCTGTCCGAGATTGGGACGAATTGGAAAGAAAATTTCATAAATAGTTTTACAGATCAGAGCCGAAACTTTCGGTTGCTGATCTAGCTCAGTTTAGGCAAAGAACAGGAGAATCGGTTGAAGAATATTTGAACCGATTCAAGACGGCAAGGAGCCGTTGTTTTGTAAGAATGTCAGAATCTGAATTTACGAAAATGACATTTAATGGCTTAGATTTCAAAATTAAAGATCATTTTGAGGACAAGTATTTTTCGAATCTTTTCGACTTGGGATTTCGGGTTGCTCAATATGAGCAATTTAGAAGAGGAAATAGTGAAGATCGGCCTAGATGGAGCCGAAGTAAAAAATGGAGTAAAGGAAAAGAGAAAAAATATTTCTTTTCTTGAAGAATCTTTGGCTCAAGATGAGCCGGATGTGTCTGAAGAAACAGAGGATTCGGCTGATAAAGCCGAAATATATGTGGCTGAGATGGTAAAAAACCGTTAGTTGTATAAGTGTTCTTTATTAAAACCTGCCAAATCTAGCAAAGCGAAAGCGCGAGTGGCAACCTATACTTATTCTTTTGATGTGTCTAAAATCGATCTGATTTTCGATCTGTTGTTAAAAGACGGACGGATTCAGCTTCAGGAAGGTCAAACTATACCTTCTGGAGAAGAATTGAAGAAAAGAAAATATTGTAAATGGCACCATTCATGGAGCCACAGAACAAATGAGTGTACTGCTTTTAAAAGGCAGATTCAAAAGGAAATAAATGAAGGTCGGCTCATATTTGACGATCAGGAAAACAAAAATATGGAAGTTGACAGAAATCCTTTTCCTTTGCAGGTCAATATGGTGGACATTAAAGGGAAGGCACCTGTGGATAGAAAGGTTGACGAGGGCATTGCCTATACTAAGAGGACATTACGGCTGTGCATAAGATGCAAGGCTAAAATGACCATGAAGAATTGGGAAGAGATTATTTGCAAAAAGAAAACGCATAATGAGTGGAGAGAATTCATGGCCTTTTCCGAAGAATGGGAGGAAATTCCTGAAGTAGAGAACAAGTCAAAGGAAGGCCCGGATGAAGCCTCCAATGAGTCCGAGCCAGAAGTTGAGTCGGTGAAAAACAAAAGAGACCTATTGATGCAAATGGTCTTAAACGACTACTACAACAGTCGAAGAGAAGAGCACACCAGCCGATGGAGTTATCCTGAAAAACCATTCGGTTCTAAACAGAGATTTCCAGGATATCGACCAAATTGGCAACACCAGGACAGGCTGAGACCTGAACCTAAATTTGAAGGAATGACTGAGGGGGATTTCGAGTTCCTCGGTTGAAGGTTAGTTAATGAACTCGGTATACAGCCTTGGCCGAGACCTTGGGAAAGAAGAGAGATCCTGAGAAATCATCTCAGGACAGTAAAAGTACCAGCAAATATGTCGATTGATAAATGGCATGAAGCAAAAGTATTGGTCAAATGGCATGGGTTGATATTAACAAAGACTCAGAAGCGTCGGCAACAAAGATTACAAGCTGAAGCAAGACAACACTACGAAGAAGTGAAAGGGATAAGATTGAATGTATGGAGGCGATCTAATGAAACACAAAATTCCTTTCGTCCAATGAGGAATGACCATGAGGCGGGTGGTTCGACACCTGTCCCCTGGTTAAAATCAAAAATAGAGCAGCCAATTTCGGTCGAACCTGAGAAGAAGGTAACTCGAAAAGAGTTGGAGGAGAAGATAGCCTCATTGGAGACCATAATTAAGCGCGATAGATGGCCACCTAAGGAGAGAGAGTCACGGATGGAAAGCGATTTCTCAGCCAAGACGGCAAAGGAATTGAAGAAAAGAAACAAAAGATAAAAGAAAAATCGGTTGATGAAGGTCCAGCAGATGAATATGATGTACACTTTGCCCCAATCTTTCAAGGCAGAATCAACCGAGTATGAGGAAGCGATGTACGAGGAAGATGGGCTCACGGTGGCTCAATTGCAGTTAGAGGACGCCAAGCCAGTCGATTTGATGGATTT
Source organism: Ananas comosus (assembly GCF_001540865.1). NCBI lineage: Eukaryota > Viridiplantae > Streptophyta > Magnoliopsida > Poales > Bromeliaceae > Ananas > Ananas comosus. The sequence goes on from NW_017893427.1 coordinate 42,711, forward strand.
TGAAAAACCATCGATAATGCAAACAAGGTTTGTGAGGCCTCTATTCATAAGGGCTTTGATAGAAGGTCGGCCAGTAGGCCGAGTGATGGTGGATGGCGGAGCAATGGTCAATGTAATGCCCACTGCTTTTTTTAAAAAGTTAGGCAAAAGTGAAGATGAATTAAAACCTATCGACACAATCATGACCGACTTTATTGGCAGTGGTCAACAAGCCAAAAGAGTGCTCACAACTGAACTCACGGTAGAATCTAAAACTCCACAAACAGCTTTCTTTGTGGTGGATGCAGATAGCTGCTACAACTTGTTGCTTGGGTGCGAATGAATGCATACCTTCAACGCTCTATGGAAAGTTATTCCAATGGATAGGAGATAAGGTGGAGGAAATCCGAGCCGAGGGGCGGCCCAAAATGGTAGATGTTAGTTCAGAAGGAATCGGTCACATCAATTGTGTCGATACTGACCCTGATCAAATCTCCTTTGTGTGGGTGACCGAAGAAGGGGTGCAAGTAATTCTCATGAAAGATGAGAAAACAATGGTGGCGGCCGAAAAGCCACCGAGCTGGTTAAAATGGAACACCAAGAATCAAGAACCAGAGCTTAAGAAGAGCTTCAGCAGAATGGGCCGACCGATGAGGTCGGCTATGCGAGTATATCGGCCGATTAGGCCGATAAAATGGCATACATCAAAACGGCTGAGGTGGCCGAATATGATTTAATTACAAAATTGGCTGTGGAGGCCGATAAGGAAATATCCAAACAAACCACAAAGGTGACAGCCGAGTCGAACAAAAACAGTATGACTCAAAGAGCAATTGAGTCTAATGATAAGAACGACTAAAAAACTCATAAAATTACGAAAGAACCTAGGGATGAGTCACCTATCAAGGTCGGCGACAAGAAGCTGGAGACTCAGGATCCATTGATAAAAGTAAACTTGGGGTCTGATGAAGATAAGCGGCCGACTTACATCAGTGTTAGACTTTCGGCTCAACAACAGGAGAAGCTGAAAAAGTTGCTAACGGAATATAAGGACTGTTTCGCCTAGAATTATGAAGAAATGCCAGGTTTGAGCCGAGAAATTGTAGAGCATAGGCTTCCTATTAAAAAAGGATATAAGCCTTACAAACAACCGGTTCGTAGATTTGAGCCGAGTATTGTACTTCAAATTAAGAATGTCATTGAAAACTTATTAAAGGCGAGCTTTATTAGAGCGGCCCGTTATGTTGATTGGGTATCTAATATAGTTCCAGTACAGAAAAAGAATGGCAAACTTAGGGTTTGCATTGATTTTAGGAACTTGAACATGGTTACACCTAAAGACGAATATCCAATGCCAATAGCTGATATGTTAGTAGATTCGGCTGCCGGGCATGAAATCCTGTCTTTTATGGATGGACATGCAGGTTATAATCAAATATTTATTGCCGAAGAAGATGTAGCTAAAATGGCTTTTAGATGCCCAGGGTCTATTGGGACTTTTGAATGGGTAATCATGCCGTTTGGCTTAAAAAATACCGGAGCTACTTATTAGAGAGCGATGAATTTTATTTTTCACGACTTGTCGGCAAGATGTTAGTAGTTTACATCGATGATATCATTGTAAAATCAAAATCACAAGCTGATCATTGAGCAGATTTAAAACTCGCCTTTGAAAAAAAAGAGAAAATATAATTTAAAAATGAATCCTTTAAAGCGTGCTTTCGGAGTTTCGGCGAAAAATTTTCTCGGATTCCTAGTACATAAAAAAGGGATTGAAATTGATAAAAATAAAGCTAAAGCTATATTGGAATTGCCGCCACCAAAAAATAAAAAGGAGTTGTAAAGCCTATTAGGAAAAATTAATTATTTGTGGCGTTTTATATCAAACTTGGCCGGTAGAATATGAGTTTTCACTCCATTACTTCGGCTTACAAATCAGGAAGAATTTAGTTGGACAGGGGAACAGTAAGGAGCATTTGAAAATATAAAAAGATACTTATCAAATTCTCTAGTCCTCATGCCTCCTAGGCATGGACAGCCGATGAAGTTATACATATCGGTTGCAGAAGAAAACTTAGGTTGTTTATTGGCACAAGAAAATCAAGAAAAAGAAGAACAAGCCATTTATTACCTTAGCATACACCTGTTTGATGCCGAAAAACGTTATTCGGCAATTGAAAAATTATATCTAGTATTATATTATGTATGTACAAAATTGAGATATTATTGTAAGGACTGAGATTTGGCAGTGTAGCTAAACTCTCTGTTGACGATGTTTTTATGTGTAATTTAATTACAAAAGCACTCATCAAGTTTCGAGAGAAAACGAGTTAGAATGGAGATTTTACGCGATCTTTACTTTTCACTTAAAGTGAATAGTAATTCGATTTTCCGGAGCGGCCACGGTGTAGAGTGGGCTTTTGGCGCGTGTCAGACTTCGTTCATAGCGATCCAATAGCTAGTTTTCGATGGTTCAGCTATCCTAGAACCATTGGCACTGATGGATTTTAGTTCTGACAGGCGGATTTCGAGAAAACTGGAGATACATATATTATATGTATTTGTGTATAGTTTTGCCATTTGGAGAGAGGATGGGTTTTGTCGCGAATCCGTGACCGAACCAGGCGAAACAAAATTGTGGGTTTTGATGCCTCTATTATGTTGATCGCACTGGTGCGATCCGTTCGCAAATCTGACGGACGGATCTCCTGATATCGCGCATCGACCGAGGAGGGGTCATTAATGGCAAAACGATAATTTTGCGAAAAGCTCGACATTTTATGTACTGTTTTGCGTGAAATCGATTGTGGGGGTGTATTCGCAAGTTTTACACGCGCTGCGAGGGACTCGGTTCTAAATATCGAGTTTTGATGGACTAACTCGCATTTATACACCTTTGTGTATATATAGCCNGAAGAACTTGGTTGGGGCAGGGATTGCTTGCACAAATCCAAATTGACGCGCTGCGAATTGGGGGGAATAAACCTTAGTGCTAGGCAGCAGTTTCGAGCACGATTTCAGTCCAATATGCAGATCCCTTGTAGCCAAGAAAGAATACTAGGCGTCTGAATATTTACTGGCACGAGAAGAAACCAGTTCGCCTTGAATGGCCTCATGTCGAGCAAGAAACCAAAGCGGACCAGTGACATGGTCAGCAAATGAAGACCAGGAAATGAGGAAATGAGGACGCGATTCATAAAAAGTTTTAAATAAGTGATAAAATCAAGATGGTGGCTTGATGTTATCGGCTGGGGGCTACCGGAGAGGCTGCTCTTCCCTTTCCTCCAACATCTCTACTACCAAGCCACCACCATCTCTATCCGAGAGCAACCCAGGGTGATCCACACCCTCAGGTTCCCTCCCCTGGCTGTGCCCCGACCTCGAGCGACTTACCCCGCCGGTCGCCGCCGTCCCTGTGGGCTGCCGCCATCGCTAGGTCAACCTGCGGCCGCCCCAGACCTGTTCGGGCCAAGGGTGAAGCAGAGCCTCCCCCTCGTGCCGCCGTTGCCTGGGACCGGCCACACGGCTTCCCTTCGGCCGCCGGCAGTCCATCGCCGTCGTCCTGAGCTCCCCGTTGGCCGCCATGGCCGTAGCTGTCCTTGGACCCGAGCTGTCACGCCCGGGTACCAACGGAAGCATATTCGGTTCGTGTACAGACCCGCCATACACCTGTAGTATATAAGGCGTCTACGAAGAAAGCAAATCGATAGGAAATAAAACAAAGAAGGTCCTATCCTGATATCAGAGCAAAGTACCAGTCGATATACTATCAGCAAAAGAACAAAGAGTGTACAATCCACAGTCGCGACTAAAAGAGCAAGTATCATAACTATAGCATCTGGTTCAGCAGTACATATGCATCATAGGGTATACAAAAGAATAGGTACAATGGTGGTCTCTCTATACATAAGGACATCACCCTCGGTCGTAGCCCGAGTAGCAAGGTGATCGACTAGCATGCTCCTAGCAAAGTCTAGCTAGACGCGACTCCCTTGCCATGATCCCTAGCCTCTCCTGTAGATGGCTCTGTAAAAAAACAACCACCAAAAAGGGCGTGAGAACTATAAACAATAGTTCCCAGTGGGTAAGCCGCCAGCCTCGGCGAATTACACCACTAGGCTCATGATGTACTAAATGAAAGCGAAAGCAGTAATTGCATGATATATAATTATGCAATGCCAACAGGTAATGAGCATGTAAGCAACATGTAATCATAGTCTCAACAGTAATGAATCAACTGAATAATAGAGCATAACAATTATGATAAGCATGAACATAAGCATAAATGTATAAGTAACTACTATACACTGTAACTGATAATCATTCATTACAGTCCAATTTTCTTTAGCACTTTCCTTTCATTCATAGGGATCTACTCAAGGTAGTCCAGCTTGCCCCGCGCCTAATGGCCCCGTGGTAGTGTACACTCCCTACGGCAATCCACTTCGGCACCCAATCCCGCACGGGCGAGCAACTGTCGCGTAGGCCAACTCCGGAGTGCCGGCTTGTAGGGAGCGACCCTCACAAGCGTGTGCGAATGAGCACGATGGCAAGCAAGCATATTCCATTGTCCACATGTCTTAATTATTATATTTTCAATTGCAATATTCTCAGTCTCGATCCTCGATCGGCATTTCAATATAACAAATATTAACAACAACTAGAATCCACTAGATTAATAAACATGCAAGAGTAATGCTAATTTCCACATGGCATTAGAGTCTTTTCACGATCATGGCACTATAAACATAATCATAAGCATGACATCATTCTCTACTTTAGTGTCAAGAAAGTATCATAAGGATGTCCCGATTTTCTACTTTCTAGAAACATGATAACTTGTCCATTAATCACTCAACTAAATTAAACATGTATATAAGGATATGTATGCATGAGTGTTATCTACTTCATAGAGATTTCAATTCAATTATATATCAACACTATAATATAGTGACTCGTCTCAAGTTCTATATCAATCACAAAAGCATACAACTGTATCAATTCTATAATACATATAGAACATAGGGGGCTCCACTTGCTCTGGTTAGGTCAAACCCACCTATTACTAGGCTCAAATTAGCCCCAAAGAGTCCCGAAATCAAGTTCAACGAAACCTCAATCCTGCTGTAACAAGGTACAAAAATCGTATCAATACAACAACCGAAATGTCCGATTTTGGCCTAATTTGCACATAGTACAAAGTAGAAACTTAAACCCCTGTTTCGTGTCACATTAGTACCTCAAATGTAACCTCCAAGAGCCCTCACAAGTCAGTCAAAGACAATCCAGGGCTCGATCGCAATTATGCTGCGAACAACATCAAAATCATCATATATTAGCAACTATAGTCGAAATCTTACAATTTCAGCTTCCTAACTGAAATTCTTGCTCACCTCAAGGTAGAACACATTCTAAACCAGCCTCCCAGGTCACCAAATAAGCTCCACGTGGTTCGGAAACCTGCTGCGAAGATACAATTTCCAAACTGCATCAATTACCCAATTAAATTTCGTTTAGGTCCGAAATAGCTTCATAACGACTAATTACCTTATTCAAGTGTCAAAGCAGCTTATCCCTGGTGTAAAGTGAATAATTCACAGCTCATTAGGTCATCTCTAGCTGCTGAAATCCTCCACCAGCTCAGCTGGAAGTAACGAAACCGAAACAACTCAAAACCCACTACCAAACTTTCGATTAGCGAAGGTTTAAATGATTTACCTTTCAGCAACTGCGACCCGGCTTTTCCTGAGGTTAAGATCACAGAAAAATTAGTAAAAATCATCCCTCCCACGTCCCAAAGACTTCCCTCAAGTCTTCCAATCAGCGAGCAACGAGCTCGGCGCGAAATCGGCGTGAAACGGCTAATTTTCCTTAGAGAGAGAAAAACCCTAGAGAGAGGAAGTAAGGGTAGTGTAATAGCCTTGCTCTGAGCTCATAAGGCCTTCCAGCAACTTCAGGGTCGACCAAATATCTCAGGGGATAAGATCATAAGCCAAAAAGACCAAACAATCCCTGCTGCCACGCAGCAGCTGCTGCTGCTGCTTGCTGTACCGGTACAGCATTATGCCTGTACCGGTACACAATGCAAAAATCCGACCAATGCGCAGAAGCAATACACTTTCCTGTCTCCGGCAATCCGATCACTCTCTAACTTGTCCAAGAACTTATCCAAGCCTTTTAGAACTTGTTCGATAGTTCCACAACTCATGCCACACACTCGAACTCCGAAATTTGCAAAAGTTCAGTGTATTACACAAGCCCTAGCCTGTGTGGGCTCAGGTTGCTCTGCCGCTGCCGCCGCCGCATCCCGACGCCAGCTGGCGCGAGCACGGCCTCCTAAAGTCGGCAGCACCCGTCGGCCGTCGGCGCAGCCGCCGCAGAGCCGCCGCCGGCCGTGCCCTAGCTCCTTTGCTCGGTGAGTGTTATTTCATGCTGCCTGCGCATAGTTTGGGGTTTATGATTGTTTCTCCGGCGATCTGAGGCTGTCCCGATGCCTCTGGAGGTGAGCACGGTGATCGCTGGTCAGTGCTGATCACAATGCTCACCTCACTTTGGATCAACGGATTCCGGTTCGACCTGTTCAGCGTGGTTTTTTTCGAGTGCGTGCTGTTCGCTGAATGTTCGGGTTGCTCCTATACCTCCTACAGTGAGCCATTGTGCTCCGGATCGTGAGCACGGCCTCCGGCATGTCGAGACCTATTTGTACATGTCTCGGCGGATCTCGGAAGTCCTCAGTTTGCGAGAACAAGCCACGAAACCACTTTATTTACATAAAATAATAAAATTTTATGTAAATATAGGGACCTTTATGAAATTGTGCATTTTGTGGCTACTGTGGGCAGTACGTAAGTGTATGTGGTGACCTCTAGATTGATCGTCCAAGGTCTGTAAGCCTTCGCGAAAATCGGAGGTCGATTTCGGTGCATTTTTCGGCAAAATTTGCCGACAGAACACGCTTTCGGTTTAGATTTCTTCTGACGTCGTTTATTTGCCCTAAGAGTTGTTGTTGAGCCTTGTCGGCTAGTCACCATCGTCATATCGTGGGTTTGGAGATGACGGGTGAGCGACGGTGGATTCCGGTGTCGAAATTGACACTTCCGGGAATCCGGATCTGAACAATTATCCGGCGATAATTGTCTCGTTGTGTAATCTCGTGTTTGCTGCCAAGACATCCAAATCGGTGTGTTTTGTTGCAGCAGGTGACCTGTGGCATGAGTCGGTGAGTTTCGGGACACTTAGTGGGTCCCGTCGGCGTTCCGGTGTGATTTTTGGGTTTTCCGACGAGTTTCGGTGATCGGTTTTGGGAAACCGATTTCGGGGATTTGTGTGGAGTTGGAGTTGTGTACTTTGGGTTTGTCGGTTGGATACTAATCTGGTGGATCTTCGTAGGTCCGGTAGACTCCTTACGCACCCCGGTTCCCTACGCGATAGTGACTGGTGGGTGCTTCGAGCTGGTAATTGGTGAGATCGTTTCACCTTCCTCTATTCTTCTATATCAGCATTGTAGTCTCTACATGTCGGTTATTTTGGTTATCGTTTGTTTATCTGTACCTTATTGATTGCATGATGATAGTTATTGATAGTCATGTAGAGCTGGCTTGCATATATATTGTATCTCTGTGGACCTTGGGTCCAGGCAGCACAGCGACTTCTTCGTCGTGTGTTTCGATCTAGTTGATCGTGGTTCGGCGTTATACGCCCTTATATCTGGCTTCGGTCAAAGCACCGGCTTCAGCCGATTTTCGCATTGAGCATATCAGCATGATTTAGTCACAGCACTTGGGTGTATTCATTGACACCAGGTCGGTTTGGCCACTGACCGGAGGTGTACTTATCTGGATGGGTCGTCCAGGGGACGGGTGAATCAGGTCGGTGCAAGCAGTGTGATAGGCAACGCTTGAGGTCTGCAGACCAATATGGCAGGCACCATATTGGGTTTGGTTGTGGTTTGATTACCTTGAGGCATGCTCAACAGTGTATTCCTTACAGTAGCAGTCTTTATTACTTGCTTCTTATCATATCTGTTATAGCTACTGTAGTTCTCTTTCGTATCACAACATCTATACTTTGTTTACTTTACCTCCTTGGGTTTTCGGTGATTACGACTTGCCTTCATAGCTCTGCCGTACCCACTGAAAAATCTTGATTGTGGTTTCTCACCCCCCATTTCCCCAGGTGGTTTGGGCAAGGAGTGCATTTGGCTCGACGGGAGGACGTACTAGCTAGATTGCAGTAGCGACCGTCATCCTAGTTATGTTTTATTTCTGCATTTAGTAAATTAATAATTAAATGGTTCTGTTAGATAATCCCTATGAATGTTTGAATATTCGTGAACTTGTTTGAGTTAGTGATTTTTATTATGCATGCGATTGGGGATTTTTGGATCTGTGGTTTTGGTTTTATGGATAATCGGTTTTGGAATTATGTATTTATACTTTGTGGTTTTCTACCCCTCGAGATAGTTGGATTTCAAAATAGAGTTTTCGAGTGGAAAACAGTTTTAAAAAGATTTTCGAATGGTTTTTTATTAATGATTGAATAGAATTTAAAAACAAAGCTTTCGGGTGGGGAGCACTTTTAAATAGGATGACTGTTGTACTGTGTATCGCATCATCCAGCGCTTGAGGAGTGTTTAAAGGCATGCATCATTTCTAAGGATCGCTAGCTGTATGGAAATGTATTGCATAAATTGATTGTGGATTGGTAAATGTAGGTTGTTGTTGTGATTCCATTCGGCTTCTAAGTGAGCTTGTGCGACATCAGCTGCTCGTTTCCGGCGCTTCATCAACGGATGTAGTTTATAAAGTTGGGAAAGTTGATCGCGAAGTTTCGATCCCTCATCTTTTCTGGTTTTTAGTTGGGCTTGTACAAGGGAATGCCGTTCGGATGTGCTTGAGAAAGAGCCAATTCAGCTGCGGCAAGTTCTGCTTTAAGGTTAGAGATACGCTGCCGAAGAGCTGATTCCTGGTCTGCGAGAGTGAGATCTTCTTGTATTAGGTCAGAAATTGGAGTCGCCATCTCGAGAATGGTCGTCTCAAAATGATTGATCCGGTTGAAATAATGATCCAGAGATAGAAATTCGGCAGAAAGACTTTGTTGCCGAGGTAAAAAAGGAGTTGGGATGATAGAGTTTCCGCAAAATATTTACCCGTGAAAGGAAGATCTGGCTGATCAGCTAAGTCACGCAGGAGTGCTCCAAGCCGATCGAATTGCTCTGTTTCGAGCCAAAGAAGGGAGACGAGAACTGTATAACCTTAAACACTCATCTAGTTTTTGTTGAGTGTCTGCCGATATGACGGCGGATAAGTCTTCCCCTTCATTAGAATTAGGACTCAAAACCAGCAGATTATGGAGAAAGGAAGACAATGGGTCCTCTGTTTCAGACATCGGTAGAGGAACCGATGTTGAGGCCTTGGCTGAAGAATCTAGAGGAGGAATTGTACCTCTTTCTGCCTCTATATCATTTTTATCCGGTTGTTCTCCTTTCTCTTTTTCTTTTTCTCCTTCATCTATTTTTTTCTAGGGCCTCTGTTTTTTCACTCACTTCTTTATCTCCTTTTTCATCCTCTGTTTCCCCTGAGACAGATACTTTCCTCATTTTTTCTTTTGCCTTCTTTGTTTTTTTTTTTTCTTTTCCGGCTCGCCCATCACAACTTCTGCTCGCTTTTGTTCTGCTTCCCTCTTTTTATCAAGACGAGGTTCCCAACGGGCATGTCATCCAATATCAGACATCTCTTGCCTCAGGGATGAAGTAAATCAAGCATGGAAAGTTTTCTGTGATGAAATATGTTCGACGGAAGATGGTAGAGATGATCCAGTTGAAGAGGGAGAAGAAGAAGAATCAATGAGAATGAGCCGAGGAGTTCCCTCAGGAGAAATTGGATCAACGGGAATAGGGGGAGTTAATTTTTCCCCTTCAGCTGAAACATCAGCATGCTTTTCCTTTGCTGGAGACTCTTCGGCAGGTGCTGGTGGTTGAGGTAGAGTAGTACGGATTTTAATGGCAACTATTTTACGCCGTTTTCATGGAGGTGGCTGAGTCGACTGTTCAGAGTCCATAGGCCATTTGTCGGATGATGGGGCCAATGAAGTTGAAGTAGGAATTGGCTGAAATGATACATAAATGTCAAATAAACTAGACAGAAAGAGAGAAAAGTATGATAAAAGTCAAACTCACCGTAGATGGACGAGGTAAATTCGTAGCGTCTTCGTCCAATATATCTTCTGGGGGAATGGGTAAAGGCTCAATGCCTGCAATGCCAGGAGTAAGTGCAAAGAGTTAAAAGAAAGAAAAGAAAAAAAAATAGAAAACACTTAGATTGATCAAAGGATAAAGATACCTTCTATACGAAAAATCTTGGCAAAAAGAGGGGTTATAATAGTGTGAAAATGTTGTTGACAAAAGGTGCTCCAACTCTGAGTAAAACAGAAGTCTAGCACTCCTGCATGATTGGGCCGAAAGCTTACCAGCCTAAAAAATTGTCAAAGACGATTTCCTAGTGCCGAAATGAGATCGGCTTCAGCGTTACTTTTCGTAGGAGGACGGCCACGAGCAGTATTGGCCGTGAAGAATTTGGATGGAGCCGGTAGTCCTTGAGCTAAACCAAATTGACGCGCCACATAGTGAGGAGAATACACTTCTGTGCTTGGCGTCAATTTAGACTGATTCTTTAAGCTGACATGTAGATCTCTGGTAGCCAAAATAGAAAACCACACATCGGCATACTCACTAGCTCGAGAAGAGGCCAACTGATCTTGAATGGCCTCATATTGAGTCAGGAGCCAAGGATGTCTGGTAGTATGCTCCCCAAACGGGGATCGGAGGACATGAAAGCTGAAATCCTTCTCATAAAATACTTTGAAATAACCGGAAAAATCATTTGATTGACCAGGAGTTAAGGGTTCAGGATAACCAAAAGCCAAACAGAAAGTATCAAACTGGGGAGTCGAATGCAAATCTAGTAGAGTTCGGCATAAGTAAGGAAAATAAATTTGCAGACACATCTGCAGAAACCATAAGACACCACAACCTAAACTGATAACCACGCCACCTGATGGCAATGGTTTGATGGATTCAAAAATTTCTTTATAAACACAAGCAAGAAAATATGTCCCTAAAGCTAATCTTTCGCCGTTAGCTAGACCTACGGCGATCGGGACAAAATCTCGGTTGATCTTCTGTGAACGGATACAGAAGAGGTTGTGGCACAACTAGTATAAGAGGAATGTTGTGTGCTCTTTCCTAGTAACCGTGGCAGGAGGTTGACCAACGAATCGGCGAATAAACTTCGTGTAAGCCAGGTCGGCCAAGTCAAGGTGGGCCTCAAAATCGACTACCCATCAGGGTTATAGGCCATCGAAAGGGTAATGCCGTGGGGGCGTAAGCCAACAATCTCTGCCACATCAAGAAGAATAGGGGTAAAAGGACCAACTCTGAAAAGGAAGACATTGGAAACAAAGGACCAGAAGCAGAGGGCCGCGGCCAAAAGAAGATTGTCGGCTATAGGAGGGTTTTTGGAAAGTTGAATGGCTTCGTAAATCCCAACTTCGTGCCAGTGGTCGGCATACGTTGCCTCGACACGATCTAACCAGGCTAGGTAAGCTTCGGAAACACTTGGCCAGGTTCGAAAACTTTTTCCAGACGATTTAGAAGCTGTCGAAGGGTACCAAGAAGAAAGATGAATGGCGTTAGTCATTAAAGGAAGACCTTCAATTGGGAAAGGTAAATCTTCAGGAGCAGGGTCGTTAGTAAAGGAAGGCTCTAAAAGAAACCGAGAAGAGTTCAACTGAACAAACTGTCGAAGTAATGTATAATCCAATGATGGAGAAGAAGGAAGAAGAAACTCTAAAATCGAGGATGAGAAGGTTGAAGATGAGGGCGAAGAAGACGAAGGTCCAAGCCAAAGAAAAGGAAAAGTGAGGAAGACGAAGGTCCGGGCCAAAGAAAAGAAAAAGTGAAGAAGAAGAAGCATGGCAAAGAAGGAAAACAAAAAGACGTCGCGTCGAATCGATTTCCAAGGCTGGCTGTGATGATGATGAAGAAACAGCGGCAATTAATATGACCTAATTAATGCCGCAGCTAAGGCAAAAGGTGTAATGTACCAGATTTTAATACAAAATTAAGTGTAAATAAAAATAGTGTAAGGCACTATTTTAATTAGAATTAAAGAAGTAAAGTATAAGTCGAAAATGACTTATGCTGAAATCGGAGTAAAAACAGGAGATTTAGAATTTTCTGTGAGAAACGGGACTGATATTTTAGCAGAAAAATTTACAATGTCAGAAAATTATGAAAATCTGAAAATATGTCGGGATTATTTTTATGAGGCTAGATTTAATGTTTCATGTCATTCTGACATCCGGAAAGTGGAAAATAAAATCCGACTGCTATCTGCTAGAGATTTTAGTTTGGTAGAGCTTTCGGCGACCAAAAAGGTCAAAACTGAAAACTTAAGATATTTTCTTTCTTATTAAGAAAAATCGAGCCTGACTGTCAAATTTGAGAGAAAACGGACATTCAGAAGGGCTCCGGCGAAAGGTATCAAATTCTGAGTTGCTAAACCAAAATTAATGTTGTGGAGGTTGATTATAAAAAAGTGCTTCTTCCCTTTCTTCTTCACAGCACACACACACCCACACGTATGAAATGGAGGGAGAGAGAAACCCTCCCTTTCTCTCTCTAAATATCTCTCTCATCTCTCTAGATCTCTATCTCAAATTTGCGGCTTTGGCGGAGAGCGAGCTTGTGAACGCGTTGGAAGCGACGGATCGAGTCTTCGTGCGCTCGGTTGAGCGGTGTGCTTTCGACTCGGCGTTCGCAATTTCGGTAGGTGTTTAGGATTTGGTTTAATCCTTAATGCTTAGTGTTCTAATAGTCTCTAGAGTGTTTCTAGCATGTCGCTCCATTTAATTTTGGAATATTTGGAGGTTAATTTCATGCTAGGGCTTAAAATAAGGGTTTGAAAATTAGAGGGTTTTGATCTAATTAAACCCTATGGTTCTCTAATTGAAGGTTAGAGATGAACCATCGGTGACCCTAAGTCGCAGATTAGCGGGCGTTCGGTGGTCGATTGCGGATTCGAGCCGAACCGAATATTGTGTGCCACGGGAGCCCGATTGCAAGTGTCGACAAGCAATCGGAGAGCGTTGCGAGGTGGGCTGTGCTCACTGAAGATATTAGCTCGCTTCCATGTCAAAGTGGAATGCGGTTTTATCGTTGATGCTTATATGTGTATTTGGTAGGTTGCAAATTATAATATGATGCATGATATAGATGCTAGATGAATGCATAATATAGATACTAGATGAATGCATAGTATAATTGCTAGATGAATGCATGAATTATATTATGTTGAAGGATGTTGCCTACCATTGGAATATGTTAGATAAAATATACATGTTGACATGTTGTAGATTATGTTAGATAAAACATGCATGTTGACATATTGTAGATTATGTTAGATAAAACATGCATGTTGACATATTGTAGATTATGTTTGATGAACTATGCATGCTGCCATATTATGGATCATAGTAGATGAACTATGCATCTTGAACTTGGTCGATTAGAGAATTCGACATTGGAAGACAAGAAAATGAGAACTATAATACTCGATGTGGACAAGTAGAATGTCAGGTAGATTGAGTGGCATTTGTACTAGTGCAGTAGAGACACTATGACATGAACATAGGGATAGATGATTTTCCGAGTCGTGGATATGTGCCACGTGAAACTAGTGTAGTAGAGACACTTGTGACATTATTATTGGGATTAGTGGATTTTCCGTGTCATTGTTAAACCTAGTAGACAGGGTATCCTCGAGTAAGAGGATTGGATCATACTGACATAGTCTGTTTTTACTTTGCGTGGTCGCTCAACCCAAGCAGTGGTCTCCGGAGTACTTTACGATAGGGGCAGGCGTAGTTGTCCCGCAAACTGTCTCGGTGTGCAAGTGCAGATTCTCCTCACCTATGAGATTTTCAAAGTGAGTCGGGGTTTAACCTTTTGGTTAGCCAGTGAGATTGGGTGATATTTTTGTGAGCTATGGATGAATCCCAGCAGAGTGGATTGGCATCCCAGTTGGTATCCCAGTTGAGTGGATTTAAGGCTAAGGTGCAAGTGAGATGTCCTTCACCTTGAGCCTGGCTTTGCGCGGTATTCCGCGGATGATTGACTCAAGACCGAGTCGAGTGGATAGCTTTGTAAAGGTTGATGAAACCTTGTGAGCAATAGAAAAGGTAGATGAAACCTTATGAGTAGAATTATAATTGACATGAATCTAAGATAGAGGAAAACTTAGATGTCATTTGATGAGCTGTGGATAGCAAGTAGAATTAGTAGATCTACTTACCTCATTGCATATTGAGTTGCATGATTTGCATTGTTGCATGTTGCTAGGTATGAAAGTGATAAATATTAGTTGCATAAAATATTTGATGAAATATATATATCTATGGATACTTGTTGGACTAACATATTGCAGTGCCTCCTTAGGACCTGATGGGTCGAGCTTTTCCCTAGGGTGGTCGTACCCACTGGGAATTATGGATAATAGTTCTCACCCCCGTGTTGTTTTTGGGGGTACAGGTTACACGTAAGCGGCGCGGCGACGCGAGGACAGGGCGTAACTTCGTAGATAGTGCCCTACCACTAAGATCAGAGATAGCGGTACCCCGAGTCAGCCTACCTAGGGGTGTAGAAAAGAGAAGGAAAGCATTATTTGTGTAATCTTGATTGTATTTGGAAGAAAAGAAAATAAAAATATAATATGTAAAAAGCATGTGATGTGAATGCTTGTAATAGCTTAGTTGTTTTATGTTTTTGATACTTTCTTATGCAATCTCTGCTTGAAATCTGTTTCTGGTTGGAACCTCGCGCTTTGTATTGATTGCGGCGCCTAGGACGTACAGGGGAAACTCTGCCCGTTCGGCAGTCTGTTAGCGGGCCCGAATCCGACCAAATAGGTGGGTCTCGGGGCGTGACAAAAGGAATGTTGAGATCATAGCCGTCGAAAGGAAAGGAACGGCGAGAAGGAAATCGTACAAGGGAATTTGAATTGACTGTGTCGAAAAACACGCCTCTGATTACGCTAGCCACCGAATTGTCCGTATCGTCCGTTTGGGAGCTGCCGAGGGGGCAATTGTTAGGGCCAATAATGGCACGCCACGTGATATATTGGTGCACGGTTCAGCCCAAACCTGTAGGAGCCAAGATAAAAGGGGGTTTTGGTGTGCACTGGGAGTACTGGCAAAATAATTGAGTAACCGCAAGGCATAACTGCAAGCGGTTATATGCGATTTTGATTGGCTTGAAGTGGCCCGAAGAAGTAGGGAAGTGGCCGATCATGGATGGAACAATAATTGATCAATAAGGGCGGATTATAAATAGGTGAATAACGCCCAAAAGAGGGGTCTTTTTTCCGAGAACAGAAGACCACCTTTATTTTCTCTGAATTTTCTTAACATTTTTTAGGAGTAGTGTTTATACCAAAATTGAGCCGACCTAACCCACGTATAAGCCAATAAGGATACGTGGTACACCATGAGTCGGCAATAAGGCGCCTGAAGTACAAGAAGGCGGGAACAGTTGAAGATTGGGACGTAACTTCCATGAGGAGTTAGTATAACTTCCATGAGGAGTTAGTATAACTTCCACGATAATGGTTACAACCACTTCCCCCAACTACTTTCAACCAACTAATAATGTGGGCTATAAATAGTAACTTTGAAGCCTGCAATAGAGGTTTTCGCCCCTGCGCACAAAAGACCACCTTTATTTTCCTGCATCTTTCTTTTCTGTATTTATCGCTTTTCATAGGAATAGCTCTAGTAACTTAGCATATTTGGAGTCTGTCTGCCCTACGGGCATCACTCCCCTGTCCTTTTACTTGGAGTCTATCTGCCCTACGGGCATCACTCCCCTGTTCTTGTACGGCTATTCAATAGAAAGTCATATTCGGCCCTTCTCGCCGATCAGATCTCGAGTTGTCTCCTCATTCGGCTCATCCCTCAGTCGAATTTTGGGCTTCCCCTCTTCATTCGGATCATCCCGCCGAAGCGAATTTACTGTGAAGGTTTTTCGAACCCGGCTGATTCGATCCCTCATCGGCCGAATCGCTTGATCCGTCGTGGGCGCAAAATTCGAGGGTCACCATCCGCGGCCGCTCATCATTCTCGACGCTCTTCCCGAGGAGGGTTCTTGACCAGGTCAAGGGTCGGGACTTTCAGCTCCCAATAATTTTTTGGCACGCCTGGTGGGACACATTTTTAGGTAAATTTATATTTTATATAAATTATGGCTGATGATCTACGTAATAGGGTTGTTCCTAGAAATTCTGGGAGTGATCAACCTAGTGATTCAGACAATGCTGGCGAATGTCAAGCAGTTTTCCCAGTTGAAGGAGAAACTAGTGGACAGTCGGCTCATCAAGAGCCGAGTCTAACTCAGGCACTCGGCCAGATGAGCCGAATCCTGCAAACTTTAGATCAAAATATCCATCAAAATACCGCTCCACTAGACGCGGTGCTGGCCGCTATCACGGCCTATAATGAAAATATTGCACGAATAGGGCAATTATTCACTCGAAATGAGCAACCAATGACAGGCTTACAAATGTCTATGATGACACCAGTGTTGCAAAATCCTGTGACACCGGTAAATGGGCAGCCCCAATACCAGGGGGCACCATTCCAAGCGGCTTACAGACCGACCGTCGTCAATACCGGTCAACAGCCGGAAATTACATGGGAATTGCCACGACGCAGATGGCAGCATACCAGCCCCAAAATGTAGGGGCTAGAGTTGGGGGGCAGGCCCCTAATGATATGCAAGGAGCGAACCCTTCTGGAGTTTCTCAAGGGCCAAATTCGGCTCAGGCACAAGCTCCGCTGTGCTCAGATTGAGGAAGTCATTCGGAATACCTTCGGAGTAGGGGCCAGGCCGGCTATGCGGCCTGTTTTTTGATCCCCGTATCCAGCAAACATAGATACAGAGCATCCGTATCCAGCAAATTGGAAAATGCCGAAGTTCGACAAGTTCTCGGGCGATGAGACCGAGAATACGGTCGAGCATATAGCCCGGTTCACGGCCCAATGTAGAGAAGCGGCCGCCGACTCATTTTTGAAACTTCGATTATTTAACACGTCGTTAACTAAAACGGCTTTTACGTGGTATACAAGTTTATCAGCCAATTCCATCCAACATTGGGACAAATTGGAAAGAAAATTTCATGAGCGATTCTATAGATCAGAGCCACAATTATCGGTCGCCGACTTGGCTTTATACCGACAAATGTCAGGTGAAACGGTCGAAGAGTATTTGGACCGTTTCAAAATAGCCAAAACCCGGTGCTTTATGAGAATGCCGGAATCAGACTTCGCCAAAATGGCGTTAAATGGTCTGCATTTTAAGATAAAAGACCATTTTGAAGATAAGTATTTTTCTAACCTATTTGATTTTGGTGTTCGAGTTGCCCAATACGAGCAATTTCAGAAGAAAAGTGAGGACGATCGGCTGCAATGGAGCCGATATAAAAATCAAAGCAAAGGCAAGGAGAAATCCTTGGTAGAAGAACAGTCGGTTCAAGAAGAGCCGAGCCAATCGAGTGAAAGTGAAGAATCGGCTGATGAAGCCGAGATATAGCTACTTTCTTTAAGAAGAATTTCTTGATAGAAAACCATCGGTTTAAGAAGAGCCGAACTAATCGCATAAAAGTAAAGAATCGGCTGATGAAGCCTAGATATATGTGGCTGGGATGATAAAGCGCCGTTTTCCTAAAGCCGACCAAGACCAGTGAAAGTAAAGCTTGAGTCTCGACTGTGCTTTTGAACAGTCGATTTGGTACCAATAGTCATCCGAATGTTCATTCGAAAGACTGTTGGGGGGACATTGTTGATACCAAAATTGAGCCGACCTAACCCACGTATGAGCCAATAAGGATACGTGGTACACCAGGAGTCGGCAATAAGGCGCCTGAAGGACAAGAAGGCGGGAACGGTTGAAGATTGGGACGTAACTTCCACGAGGAGTTAGTGTAACTTCCATGAGGAGTTAGTATAACTTTCACTATAATGGTTACAACCACTTCCCCCAACTACTTTCAACCAACTAATAATGTGGGCTATAAATAGTAACTCTGAAGCCTGCAATAGAGGTCTTCGCCCCTGCGCACAAAAGACCACCTTTATTTTTCTGCATCTTTCTTTCCTACATTTACCGCTTTTCATAGGAGTAGCTCTAGTAACTTAGCATATTTGGAGTCTGTCTGCCCTACGGGCATCACTCCCCTGTCCTTTTACTTGGAGTCTGTCTGCCCTACGGGCATCACTCCCCTGTTCTTGTACGGCTATTCAATAGAAAGTCATTTTCGGCCCTTCTCGCCGATCAGATCTCGAGTTGTCTCCTCATTCGGCTCATCCCTCAGTCGAATTCTGGGCTTCCCCTCTTCATTCGGCTCATCCCGCCGAAGCGAATTTACTGTGAAGGTTTTTCGAATCCGGCTGATTCGATCCCTCATCGGCCGAATCGCTTGATCCGTCGTGGGCGCAAAATTCGAGGGTCACCATCCGCGGCCGCTCATCATTCCCGGCGCTCTTCCCGAGGAGGATTCTTGACCGGGTCAAGGGTCGGGACTTTCGGCTCCCAACAAGTAGTTTACTTGTAATCTTTTTTCTTTCCCGTATTTACTGTTGTTTTTATCCTAGGAGTAGTTCTAGATTAGAACTCTAGAGTCTGTATGCACTCAGACACACTCGTCCTTTGTACTAGTTTCCACATTTAACTTCAATATATGAATGGCATTCGGCTCTTTCAGCCGACTAATCACTGTGCATCCCATCCACTTCGGCTCGTTCAGCCGAATCCTTTCTACAGTAGGGTTTCTCGAACTCGACTGATCCGATCCCTCATTAGCCGTATCGCTTGATCTTTTGAAGGGCGCAAACTTCGAGGGTCACCATGTGAGGCCGGATTTAATTCCCGCACGTTCCCCAAGGAAAGCCTTTGACCAGGCCAACGGCTGAGGAATTCGGCCCATAGCAACATCATATAAATTATGTAAATAATTTGTTATTAGATAGAATTAACAATTAACAACCTAGTCGGTAAGTATTTTGTCGAGAAAACGTTTGTATAAGTGCATCTAATTTGCGTACTCTAGGGTTGTTAAATAATTTGCTGATGAGTTGCGTAGAATCATATGAGTTCGACTTCTAAACGTTGTTTAATCAAAATAAGATAGTTATTTTATTAAGATCGATGCAGTGTTTTAAAACTGTGAGCAATTAGTACAATAACAAGATAAACCAACATTTTAGATCATAATTCTCAAATGACAATCCCCATCACTAATAAGCTATCATCAAACACTTGTTCGAACATCGATAAAGGTCTTAAAATTTCCTACCAGTCCAAAACAAAAGCAAAATAGTGAATTCTATATGCTTTGAATTTCCTAAAAAGAACTTTCCAATATTAGGATTGAAAAATATTAAAAAAATGTTAACTTATTTACCGTTTATATAGAAGCATTTACTATCTTTATCATATTTTGTAAGGAGAAATTAGAGTGAAGTATGCCAAAAACGGTGAATTATTTACCGTGTTTGTTAAAAATAAAA